>NC_071980.1:517099-616837 GCF_026283585.1 Hylaeus volcanicus | reverse complement strand
AAAGGGAAATATGTAAGGAAATGAAGGGAAATTAAAGGGAAATATGTAAGGAAATGAAGGGAAATTACGGGGAAATATGTAGGGAAATGAAGGGAAATTAAGGGGAAATATGTAAAGAAATGAGGGGAAATTGAGGGGACATATGTAAGGAAATGAAGGGAAATTAAGGGAAATTAAGGGGAAATATGTAAGGAAATGAAGGGAAATATGTAGGGGAATGAAGGAAAATGAAGGTGAAATATGTAAGGAAATGAAGGGAAATTAAAGGGAAATATACCAGGAAATAGAGGGAAATTAGAGGGAAATATATCAGGAAATGGAGGGAAATTAAAGGGAAATATACATGGCAGGAAATGGAGGTGACATAATTTTTGATTGTAGCTTGAAACTTACCTTTTGTATCAGGAGAACATGAGAAGATGGCCGGGTAATGGAGGGAAATTAATGGGAAATGTGCCAGGAATTGAAGGAAAATTAAAGGGAAATATACCAGAAAATGGAGGGAAATTAATGGGAAATGTGAGGTGGTGTGTTAGTTCTGTGTTAGGAAGTGCTACGAGTTGTTAGGAGATGTTAGGAGGCGTCAAGAAGTGTTGTTAGATATTATCTTGAGCGGTAAGAGTTCGCTAGACCACCGCTAGAAGTCCGCCAAAGAACTGTAGTGGAAATTGCTGTTATGACGGTGCAGGTGTCGCTGAAAGTTGAACATACAGACAGGAAAATGGTCGACTATCGCCGGCTTACCCTCCCAGTGCTCGATAACGCGTAACACACCAACCTTCGTCATTATCCCTGTCCGCCAATCTAGGATTCCGAACACGCAGTGACGCTTTAGTATCGTTGAAAACGAAAGTTGAACTATTTCGGGGAATCGATCGATTTCAATGGGCGCGAGCCCTCGGTCGAATGCCTTGGCTGTTAGGTTGCAAGGTTACAGTTTGCCAGAGAAGTTTAAATTTACACTCAACCACGGATTCCGCCGCCGCCCATAACAGTCATTTTTGACATTTAAAAGTCCTTGGGCGACGCATCTCGGACGTAAACGGCAGGAAAACTCATTATACTAATCCGACTTCCTAATTGTGAGCTGGAAAGACGCGAGCTGCCCCCTTTGAAGGGCCGTTTCCGTGCTCTTTTGTGGTAATGTCTTTTGACTCGTCACCGCACGCTCGGACCACCCCACTGTGAATACATTTGTGCCGGAGCTGCTTCTTTAGAAAACGGCAGGTTACGTGACGGGGTTAGATATTTTCTGTCCCCGTTGATCCTAATTATTCCGGTCACCGACACGCTGGTGAAACTCAACCCCTTGTCTCCAGGTCCGTCGCGGCCACGTGATCGAAATTTATCGCGCCGCGGCAGGTCCTCCAGCAGGCTTTAACAAAGCACCAGGAACTCCCATTTTCGTACGAGGAATATCAACGCCCCAAATACCTAGACTTTGTCGATAGTTGTGTCGCTGAACAATTGCATAGGCAATAATAATTCGTAGCGTAGACTTTCTCGAGATCGACTTATCAACGCCTAGATAACGGATGCATTTACCTCGGAAATGAAGCTTTCGCGAAATCATTTTATTCCACGTTTCTTGTGCGTTTTATCGCATAGATATCTTTCCGATACCAACGGGTAACGGTGAGTTCACGCTTATCGATAACTTTTCAACACTCATATCCGGTAAAAGTATAACGCAATGACTCCACGACTCGAGTTTCTTTTCGTATCCATTTTATTTCCAATACGTCCATCAAAAATTGCGAAAATTTTTCGCATCGAAACCTCTATCCTTTGCCCCGCCCCTTGAAAAAAACCGTTGAATGCGAGCAGTCGATGCCCGCCAGAAAAGTTTCGCCGGAGGATGAAATATGATTACTGGATTTGTCAAAAACAGCTGTGCCACGGGACATTTGTTGGCCTGGCGTGAAATGAAAGTCGACGGAATTATAACGCGGCGGTGTTCAATTGAAATCGCGATAGAAATATTTTTCGGAGGGCTCTTTCGGTTATTTTGTTTTTTAAAATAGAACAGTGTATTTCGGAGGTGTATTGATACATGTTTGGAGTGCGAAGAAAATTCAACGCGTGTTGTTCAGCCGTGTCGATAGATTAGGAATCGAGTTAGGAATTAAGCTACTCGGTCATCAGATTATAGCGAATATACGGGTCGCGAAAAATGGCGAACTAGCGAAACAGCGCGGGTCTGGCAGCAGACGTCTGGGATAAAAAGTCGTCCTGTCTGTATTTCATCCTGTTTTACGACGCCGATATATTATTACCGTTTCCTATTATCTCGTCCGGGACGTTTCAGTTGGGCTCGTATCGGCGCGGGTGGCGGCCGACACAGGGAGGGCGCTGGAAAGACGACTCCAGGGGCCACGTGCGACACCTTGCCCTAGAAACGACTAGGGTCTCCATTTGTTAAGTCCAGCCGACTCGTAAATCCGCGCTTTTTCCGTCCATAGGGTCGCAAATGGGAGGAAAATGGAGCGGCCAAGGGAAACATCCTTGAATTGAAATAAAAAAAAGTCTTTCATACTTTATTATCGTAAAAATCTGAAAAATAATTTATTCGGATAACTATAATTTTGATGTCTCCGCATCGCGAACATGACCAATGTATGCGTGCAAATTATAATTATACATACATATTTGTATATGTAGAAAGAAACTACGAAAAGAGATGGTAGTGGGGCGACGGGAGGAGAAGGTGGAGACGACGTAGGAAAGGAGGTGGAGAAGGAGGAAAAAGGGGAGGAGAAGGTGGTAGGCAAAGAAAAGACGGCAACGCAGGTTGCGCGCGGGTGGTCCCCTGCGGCATAGGTAGATGTCGGGGACGTCGCGCGTTTTTACTCGGTTCTTAGGATGCTTTCTTCGCTGGTTTCCTCGATTTTTAGGACCTAACCGCTGCAAGGAACCCTCGAAACACGATATGCGTTAATCGCGCGAAATGGAACTCCGTTGTTCGGTTTCGTCTCGCTGAACTCTGTTCACCTCTTCCAGCGTTCATCGTCCTTCGACTTGCTGCTCCCATTTTTTCCCTGCCCTTCCTCTCACATTCTCCAATTTGTTGTTTGCAATTCTTCGTTTGTAGAGAAACAAATATGACTTTTTACCATAGAAACTATGTGAAGACGAGACGGGTATGAATTTGTTGCTACTCGGGAGTACGTGTCCCCTCAAACTGAAACGGGCGTTACCAGAATCCCTAATTCGTCACGATCACCGTCTGGACGGAGGTCCTTCTCCAGCGAGCCTTTCCAAGTTTCCTCGGTGTCCTCCTACGCATCGATCCGCAACCGCGCACCGGAAACGTCATGTCTCCTCTGTCAAATTCGTTTCCACCGTCGACCAAGTTCCTCTTACTTTGGCCTTGCTCATCGGTCTCGGCTACCCTGCTTACGTTTGGTCCAGACACTTGAATCGTTGGCGAAAAATTCAGCGTGATAAACCGTGTCGTAAACCGACCCATTAGCGACCAGCGAGTTTCGACGTTGCTTCTAGGGAACAACAAGGATTTTCAGCGAGTTGAATAAACTTGACGGTTCCATTAAGACGTCGCGACACCGCGAAACACGACGTTTCAAGTGCGGATTGAGCGTTTTTTTTTTCGGAAATTAGATTAGATTCGTGAGAAAAACGCGAATAATTTTGGCGACAAAGAAGACGAGTGAAGCAAGTGTTTCGCAACGAGCCTACACCCCATTTATTACCACGAATTTCTAGCCGACGATGGAGCTTCCTTTGTCGCTTCGCCGCAGCTTCGGGGGACTCGACGCTTGTTTAGACGGTAGCTGGAGCGCAGCTCGGTCCTCCCTTTTACTCGCGACGCTCGATTCCTGAAGGGTCCGTCGTGAATCGTCACGCTTTCGAGCTTCTCGGCCGCGATTTGTCTCGCTTATTCGCCGTTAGCCGACCTTGGAGGGTTTTCAGTCGGTATCCAGGCGCTGTCTCTTCTTTACGGACACCCGGGCCAGCGGGATCGCGAGGCAGCTCTCGATGGGAGCAACAGAAATTCGAGAAACAGCGATAGTCGGCCAGATACATTCGTGGAAATATGTCGTTCCACTTGAAATTGTCCAAGATTTTGCAACGATCCGGTGAACCAGGGGAACGCTCGTCTGCCGCATCGATTTGCCATCGTTGAATCGGCTGGGTGCACAAGCAGAGTCTGGAATTCAGATAAATATTTCTTAGAAGGGGATAATGGTGCCACTAGCGGTCGCGGAAACCGACTGGTTGATCCCGTAATTTATGGCTGCTGCTCCCACGATTTCCCGAGGAAGACATTCCCTCGCAATTAAACGTTCGGACGCTTTGCGTCGTTGCGCGTCCGGGAGGACGATGGACTGGTCTATTAAACTAATTTTTTCTTTTGCTATACCGAACTCGTCCCCTCTCGCTATACACGTTTATTCGATTCCTCTATTCGGGGTTTCGACTTGGCCGCGATCCTATATAAATGGAAATTTTTTAATTTCAATGAATAAGGTGGCCGCGGAAAAGCATCGTGACCCGTTTGTTCAAAATTTTTGGACTTCCCAGTTATCGGATGTATCTAATCCTGAGTTTGTTCAATAAATATTATATCGGATACAGCCCAAACAATTGCAAATAACCAAACGAAAGAGCAACAAAGATCTGGTTTTTATATGGCAGAACAGTGCGACCATTCGAACGGCGCGAAACTGTTGGCATAAACTCGTGAAAACTCTATTAAACTATTATACTCGGGATTATTTTTCAACGTTAAATCCGACAACAGAGAACTAGAGTATACAAACCAAGATTTAACCTGTACTTGCAGGAATGTAGCAGCGCTAAACCTCGATGAACCGTGGCCAAGGGTTCTTCGCGCTAATCTTACCTGTCGACTTAGCGCTGCTCCTTTGGAACGCGATCAACGTTCCAACTACCGTTTTCTATACACAAAGGCGGTCGTTCGCTTAGAATCAGGTGCGTTTCCTGGCATACAGATTTTCCTGGAGACCTTACTAGCCTGCGCGGGTCATCGACAATTCCGAGCGTTGATCTCGCTTCTCATTGTACGGCGAGAACAAGTCCGAAATACTAACAAACAAGACGGATCCGCGATCTGTTCGACTCGAGTGGAATCTGTCTGGAATTATCACGTCGAGAGAATTCATTCCTTCGTAATTTGTATTTGTCAATTTTTCGAGTTGCATCAACGAATAATTTGCAAATTCACAGGGTTCCTTGCAACGGTACGATAAAATCTTGACTCCGGTATGATTTACGGATTTCAGAATTTAATATTTGCCACTCGGTCGGGCGCGTGCTGCGAGTCTGCAAATTTTCGACTCGTCTTTTTCCCAACTACCTATACATTATCGAGTACAATCTAGAAACTTCCGGAATACGACGCGATGATTATTGCTTCGAACTGCGAAAGCAGCCAACTGGGAGAAAATCTGGCGGGAGTCACCGGTGTGTCCCATACGGTGCGAAACGTGTTAATAATTCGCGTAGACTCGTCGAGATTATTCCGGGCTTTGTTTCACCCGGCGTCTTAATTGAATCGCTGGCCACGGATCGATACCGTTCCGTAAAATATTTAAATTTGAGCTTTATAAAACTTATCTCATCGTATTTTATCCGCGGCTATGGCTCCCGATGACGTACAACTAGAAGCTACAAGTTACGAGCTCGATCAGTTATCGCCGGCATTGTAAACGAACGCGTGTGTCGAGCATGATTCCGAGTCAAGCTCCGATTCAAGGGGGTTAATAAAGCACGGAACAAGTAAACTTGCCCAGGAGCGTTCTCCGTCATTACGGGGGTCCTCCTGTCGCGGGAGCTTAATTACAAAGTGCTCTTTTATTGCGGCCTGGAGAGGCTCGGGCGGAAGGAAGTTTTCGAACGTTCCGGCGCCGTTTGCGGGGCTCACTCGCGAGAAAGGACGAACTCGGAAAGCCATACGTCATAATTAAACAAAGTCCTGGGACAGGCCCACCCGGATAGTCGGCCACCCCTATCCATTACACTCTATTAAATCAAAACCAACGGCGGAACGGTCGGGCCGCGTTTACGAAATCAACCGTCGGCCTATCGAGAGATTAACGCTCTTTGTTTAAATAATTGTTAAAAAATCGATTCTCACAATTACAGCATTTTTCCAAATTAAATTAAGAATCGACGACCAGGTGTCGATACAACTACGTGTTGACCGTCGCTAGACCGCGGTATAAATTTCCTCGGAACACGGCGAAAGGACTCGCCGAAGAGCATCGGGCGCGCAACAATAACTCCAGGGGTAAATTTAAAAAATGGATGCTTTTCCTCGCTCCCCTCCCACCGTGAATTATTCAGCGTGTCGAGTCAAGGTGCAGATTTCAATGCGTCACCGTCTTGGTACCAGCTTCGAATTCCCCAGTGCCAGCGTAACGTTGTCACGGTACCCGAATTTCGAAGCGATTTCCTCCTCCACAGATCTCGCCGACAATGATCCAGATGCGCGCGTGCAACAGACGTTGCGCTCTCCTTCGTTTTCGGTGGCCTGACCAGGCCTGGAGGTAGAGGGTGGTTCATAGAGACGGCAGCCACGTAGGCCTGGAGGGTATCCGGTTAAATTGGTCACGGGCCCGAACACGTGTACGCCTCGATCCCTGACGAATCGTTTCACATTTTTCCCACAGAAGAGACCTCGCGAAAGCTGGCCCAGCAGACTATGCGCGCGCGTCTCCGACGAAATCTGGACCGACGTCGACGTCGAATCTCGCGGATAAAGCACGGCAAGTGCAAACATCGCTCGAGTGTCGCCATCGAGATGGCAAATATTTTTTTCTTCTCTGATGTACACGCCACTCTAACCGCGAGAGAAGACGGAAACGGTGTTTGCATCGTCGCTCAGGGATTGGAAATCGCGGAAAAAGGGGCTAATCGACGAGTGTGTTTTAACGCGGATGTATCGGTTAATTGTAATTTGTAATGTCTCGTAGATGCGAGATATTCGTACGCAACCGCGTGGCTGATAAGAGGAAGGTCGCGTAGAAATTGACATGCGACGTAACAACTGACCTATCAACCGAGTACGATATCAAACAAGCGACAAACTAGTATTACGATCGATCGTACTGTCCCGTTTATTTCACATTTTTCCTTTCACAAATAATTGACCCTCGCTTGACGCTCTTCGTTTCATTCGTAAATGTACCCTGAAATGGTAGACCGAGAATATTTTTACTCGCTCCTTCGCGGATATTTCGGTCGAGATTCCGCTTCCTTTTCCCGTCGAACGAGAAAACGACTTCGTGTTCCGTCGCCTCGCGGAGTTTTAATTATTCCGAGGAACCGGCGAGACGCGCGGCAACTGCTAACGAGACGGCCCGATAACGTAAATTAGATGGCGCGCACCGATCGCTTATTAAAGGACGGGCTTGTTAGAAAGCTCGTCAGTTTTTATCGGAATACGGATTGGAAACGTGCCGTGGAATACATTTTTTTGTCGGGGGCCAGAGTCTTTTTTTCAAAATGAAGCCTGTCGGGGCGAGAGGGTGGCGATACGTTGGGAAAGCGCGCGACCGCGTAATGAAATCGAGAACCCGATTAACCCTTTGCGCGTCACAGTTTGTTTTTTCAGTGATCGCGCCCAGCCTCTCCGTGCAATTTCCTACGGAAAACACATTCGCGTATAGTCACAGATGCCGGTGATTACAGAGCTGAACCGTCGATATTTCTTTAAAACAAAGTAATTCTACCACGAGCGAAACCTTTGGTTGATTCGATCGAATATGCAAATCATTCGATGATATTTCGACGGTAGAAGAAAGGCGATACCGTTAAGAGAAAATACCGATAAATTGCCCGTTAACCCAAGGGCTGATTATTCAAAGCAGGATGTTACTCGCGGGTGCCGCTAATAAAGCTAACAACCCCGCGGGGCCGTAGATTAAGAGCCAACTCTCGGAGCACCGCGATACATCACGGAACAAAGTTCCTCCGCGTACAACTGAATGGATCGAAGACACGATACGAAGA
Organism: Hylaeus volcanicus; assembly: GCF_026283585.1. NCBI lineage: Eukaryota > Metazoa > Arthropoda > Insecta > Hymenoptera > Colletidae > Hylaeus > Hylaeus volcanicus. The sequence goes on along the minus strand of NC_071980.1, from coordinate 608,842 downwards.
CTTAAACGAAAATGTGGACCCTGTCTTTGGAGATACGACCAGGACGTCTGCTCAAAGGGCAGCTGCACGAACGTTGGACCACTCCGCGCGAATCGGCAAGAAAAATGCTCGTATCTTGCTCGTAGAAATGGAAACTGACTGTGCCAGACGATCTGCAACCGACTGCAGTCTCTCTATGGGATGAACAAGCGAAAGGACAAACTCCATGGGAGATGCCCCGTGAGCGGGCGAGACGAACTCGGATTAGACACGGGTTATGGGGGTCCGTGCGCCACCCGGCTTTTCGGCTTTCATTCTCTTCGGAATCTTCCTCGAGTGGATACACCGACCGCTTTTATATCGAGTCGCCCTTTTTTTCCATCCCGTTCGTCGGCAAATGGAATCTCGGTGATTTCATTAACCTCCTGCAAGGGTCTCACCGCGTCATTTAACTCTAATTCGTTCGTTCGATCCTCCAATGTTTAGGCTTTGATTTCAGGGAGCGAGCTGATTCCGGCCCTCTCGAGGGGCAAGTACTCACGCGATGGCTCGCTTTTTTCTCGAGGATGATTACAGTCGGGAATGTTTGTAATCGTGATTCGCTAAATCCGAATGTCATTCGTGGATGTTCTTGCCACCTCTTAGATATAAATCGAGGACAAAGATGACAGTGTCTTCACGGGAAAATCTTGGTACCCGTGTAATCCGTGTTAATCGTGAATGACGCAGAGTTCTTTATCGTCTACCGCGACGAGTCCCCTGTCAGATGTTAAGACGACGCATCCGTTCTTGTCGCGATACACTCAAGAATTGCTCAGTTTCTTGCCTTCCATACTAATTATATTCTACTTGTACGCGCATTACTTACACTTCTTTGTCCGAGATTCATTTTTCCAAGTGGAATTACACGCTGACAGCTTTCCTCGAAACGAGGTTAATGGGATCTTCTGGTCTAGAACGCTAAAAAGGGGCGCTTCTCCGTCAATTTTTGCCTCGAACGCTGTTCGCGGCAGCTTCTTCGAACTTTCCACGGTTATTTATGCATATATCGAAGAAACGTGTAGCTATTCCCAATTGCTGGTCAAAGGGCGTCAAAAAAATGCTCGCAATTAAATTTTCCAATGAATACGGCACATCCGTTAACACACCACTGTCGCAAGACTAATAGATGTCACGTGCCAATATCGATTTCATTTTTTCTTTGTTCCTAAACGTAATGAATTTCGCTCCCTCGAAAGGGGTGGAATGGCACGTAGATCAAAGACCTCGGTACGTTATTAATTTACTCTTGATATTCTCAATTCCAGAACAATTACTGGCTCGTTCCAAAACCACGACGACCACTTCCGAGCGTTCGTTAACCGACGATAAAATATTTCCCAGGACTCGATGTATTTTCTTGGTACCTCGAGGGGGTAGTTTATTGCTCGTCGAACGGCGCCGCCTCGAATTCCCTCTCCCCGCCGATGCTATTATCCGTATTCAATAATTCCAAGAAAATTTAATTATCGAACCAGTTATTGTTTCCCGATAGAAGACTCGAGCGTGGCAACGGAAAAATGGTCGATTCGTATCGTATCATATCGAAGCGATACGTGTGCGTGTCTTATGGCACGTTAAGAATGCTCCCATCGTCATATTTACATCGGCTCGAGGGGCGGAGGGCGTCCTTCAGGAATTTCAGCTCACGGTAATCTCGAACAGGAATTTCGCGAAATACCCAGACGTTTGCCACCCTGTTCTGGAAATTTCGTATTTATAAGGTTTCCCTTGTTTCGCCGGTTGGAGTGTAATTGAACCGTGCGCGCAATTCGCCCATAATAAATTACCAGTAGCCCGTGGCTTTCGGCACAGAATCGAAGAAAAAGGAAATTTCAGCCCTGGAAAACGGAGATGGGGAGCAGATTTCGACGCTGGTGGCTGAAGGGGTGAGATTTCAACCCTGTGATCAGGCGCGAACAGCGCTCACTGGCCGGGTGTGACAGGACCAGGTATGTACGTATCATTTCAGAGGCAACAAAACCATAAAAAATCAGAGCTCGTCAAATGGTTCAACGTTCTTCGCGTATGTACCAAAATCTATTAAAATTAATTCGAATAAAACTCGAGTGGCCTGTAACGATTTCTTGCCAAGGGGTTCAAAGATTCTAACTACGCGGCTGCCTGAGAGCACCTTTGGCCGTGATCGCTTCTCTGTAATTTCAAAGAATGTATACGCTGGCTCGAGGTAATATTTCCCCGGTAGAAGTTAGGGGTGGGCTGCAATAACACAACTGCGGGAGGAGCTATAAGCCTCGGAAGTAAGTTTCGCCGCGTTTCGACTCTCACGCAGGGGCGAACCGAGGGCTCTTGCATATTTACCCTTCGCTCTCGCGCCCTTACCCTCACCCCGTTGCCAAATGGGCCGTTTTATTCGGAGAGCATCCAACGCGCCCTTTACCTTCCGTACCGTCCTTTGCACCCTCGACCCTTTGTCTTCGACAATTGAAGCGATAGTCGCGACGCTCGCGAGTGCCTATGGAACGAGTCTACGCCTAATAAGTGGCCTTTCAACGAATTAAGCGTCGTCACCGTTTTCCCGGCCATCCCTTCTTCCTCCCTTCTTCCTGTAGCTACATACATTCGTTTTATGATTATTTTTTTTGCTGGACGCTAGGTGAAAAGAATTCAAGAAAAAAAATTATTTATTTTTTGATCCGAAATTACGAGACTTTAATCGTTCTCGAATGGATCGCACGCATGGTACCCCCACCCTTTAGGTGGATTTTGCTTTAACCCAACGGAAGTGAAAGGTTATAACGAGGCGGTCGATAATTTCATTCATCTCTTTTGACCCTCTGATGCGTGAATTTTATTTTATCTCTGGATGGAGAAATTATCGTTTGGTCATGTATTCCATGAATGAATTAAAATTAACCCCTTTCGCGCCAATGCAACGTGGAACAGAAAAATGTTTATAAATGTACCCGTTTATAAAAGTACGTAAATCGAAAGGTTTCCTGCGTTTCTTTTCGGATATGCTGGTTGGACTCGTCGGGAAGGCTCCTCCGTAAAATATCCTGCCTCAGACGCAACTCGAGTTAAAAACAAATATCGACAAACTCACGTGACTCGTTATTAAAAATATATACTCTCCGAACCAGTCATTTTCAAAGTGGACCGTTTCATCACCCTAGGGCGTTGCGGTTGTCCGTGGCTGCGCTGAGAGAACATTTTTCAATATTCGCTCCGAAACAGGAAATCATGCGATGTGGATTTCAAACGCATATTAGCAATATTATTTTTCAAATTGAACGTTTCATTGGTAGTCGATACTTGGTACTCTAATTGTAATTAATATTAGCGTAATCGTTGATTTGATCCGCCGATAGCGAACATACGTTGAGTCGATTCTAAAATTCGGTGTCCCAAGTCCAGTCCTCGACAACAGAGGAGGTACCGTGCGTGCAGGAAACGCTTGGTTATTTCGAGACGAGCTTTCCGCGAGCATTCGAACGGCTCCATTACGAATGCGCTGTAACATCCTTTGTCCGTGGCAACTAAATCCTCGCGACATTCTACGCTCTCGATTAACGTACTGCCGGCGCGAGCAGCACGGGTTATCTTCCAGGCTAATACTAATTAAGCGTCGTCACTCATCTTTATTAACGCTCGACGCTCTCGGCTCCCCTTAGACCGAAACGTACGTATGTAACGTAAAATCCCCGCGCCATTTACGCCACTGTACAACTACCCGCAGAACGTATAATGTTATTAACGTCGTCGAGTATTAACAAACGCGATAATCGTCCTAGGTGGTGTGCTAACAAACGCGTAATCGTCCCATACGAAACGTTAACATACGTTTCACCATTCCTCGGTGAAACGTTCAAACGAGCCAGCATCGTTTAAGGAATTTTATTAACGAAATGTCCTCGACGAAATACCAGGTATCAACGATGTCTGTTGATACATCTGTGATGTCAACAGAGAAATGTTTACGTTTCAGAGATTGTTTTGCAAAATGGCGATAAACTAACGAGCGTTATCTTTTGTCATCCTCTGCAGAGCATACCAACGTATGCGATCGATTTACTTGCATCCGAAAAATATTAAGGGCCTGTAGCATGATCGGACTTAGCGATGCATTAACGCGCGATCATTTCACTGATTGAATTTTCTCGGACTAGGCAGACGCGGGCGTTGGCATCGGTTAACGGGAGGGCATTATTCAAATTGGCTTATTAGAATCATCCGACTCGAATGTATCGGTTGTTTATATTCAATATTGATTTTCTCCGTTCACTCCGTCGCGTCGATGGGGATCGCTACACAGCCAAGGGATATTCCAGGCAGCATTTTTATGGCAACCTCTCGGTCCATTGTGTCTGCGCCGCCGAGTGACACTTATAATATTTCACGGTGCAAATGCTTGCACCGACTATGAAAATGCTTTTCCTAAATTAAATACGAGCCACGGTTCCGCGGTTATCGCCTCTCATCGTTTACTGCTAGCCCTCTGGCAGCCTTTCTCCTTATTGTACAGAGTAACGCTAAAAATGTGCAACTAACGCGACCTCGCCATGAATTTTCTTTTACTCGAATAGTCGAATAATTTATCCGTTCGGGCGTTTGGCGAATATAATTCAAATGGTATTCGAATTCAAACGTACCGAGCAATCCTAGCAACGATAGAGTCAATCGTAGCGCGTTATAAATTTTTCTTCCACTTCCTCGGGAACTGTTACATTCGCGATGGGAATTATTACGTTCAAGCTTTTAATACCGGTTGGTTAACGAAGATTAATACCGGTCTCGATGGGAAAACGCGCGCGCACACGCGGGCGCCGAATATAATAGAACCTTTGTAAATGAAAAGTGATCATTCCGCGCGTTGTTACCCTTTGTTCTCTACTCTGGTTTCCCCAACCGTTTCGAACTTCCAGTTAGTACATTTTTTTCACAGCAATTATTTCCCTGACATTACTCTTCTTTTTTCGGGTATCATGTTACGCGAGCAAATGAACACTTCACGATGAATGGAAATATCATTGTTGGTTTCGTGCCAACCGACCGATAACGCCAATATTACGCAAATGAAAAAAAAGCGGCACGTATAAAACATAAAATAGAACAATGTTGCGTAAGCCGGAACAATAGCCACGGAAAGTTTTCGAACTAAATACTCGTAAAAGCGAGCCGGATTAGTGGAACGGTTCGAGATCTAAACGAGCAAAGGCGTTTTTTCACACCTATCGTTCGAAAACGCGATACCACCGATAAGATCCTGTCTCGATGCGGCTGTTACGATGCAGTTTTTTTTCGGCTCGTCAGGATTTGGAAGTGACGAAGCTCAGGGGGGATCGAGTTGACGGCTGTTATGGCGTAATCAGTCCTAATAAGGTATGCGAGAGAAGGGTCATAGAATGGCCACTTAATACAGAATAACTCCGTAATTCCAGGCCGTGACGCGACGATGACTCTCGAAAACGTCCAGCGTTCTTTCTCGAGCGACGTTCCTTCGAGGAATCGACGATGGAGTCTCGCGTACACCGCCAATTACGAATTCGACGCTGTCGCTTCCCGAAATCCTGCCTGTCAAAATACAGTACGCGTTTTACATTGGGTCTCGTCGACAAGACCAATCGTCGATCAACGATTTGCAGGATTTATTTATCGATTTCCATCCAACGATTCGAAAATGTCAAAAGTAAACAGCGTTTAACGAAGAGCGTGCAAAGAACGTAATTCGAGGTAGTATGCGCTTCGGCGTTAATTTTCTTGTAAAAGAAACCTGTTTAAGAAAAAGTGTATTCTAAAAATAACATAGACTTCCATCAGGGGTCCGGTATCTACGGAAAAAAATTCTCGAATGTCCTCCACGATCGACGTCGCCAAGGTGTCATAACCGCTTAATAGAATCGATCGGAAGCGATAAAATTATCCGGCTTATCGGCCAGAGCCCCGACGCGTCCACGAACCAAGGACGAACGACGAGAGGGACGCGACGCGAATTTATCTCCGAATCAAATTAACCCTAGGAAGTGGTGGCTTCGAGTCTGACAGATACGACGATGGCAGGCGCCAAACTCACGGGCGTCCTGGCGCAATTTGTTCCTTTTATCTAGGGACGGGGGGTAGGGTAGCTGGTTTCTTGTTTTTTCACCAGGCGAGCAGAAAGGAAACTACTCACTTAAGATAGGCTATCTGGCCTGTGCAGCGACGGGAACACCGTCGAACCCGACAGCCTCGCCTCCTCGTGAGTGCATCAACCACGTCGGCTGAGCACGTCATCGTTCTAATTAATTCCAACGCCCCACGCTCGATTGATCAAGATATTGTGGCCAGCGCAATTAGCGGCTGGTCGTTCGACAGTTGATCGATGCACAGGCGCCTCCGCTCGTTCCGATCCGCCGATGGAAACAAGAAAAAAGGAGCAAGGTACACCGTGGGGTTATACGTATCCACGTTGCACGCACGCATCCCGTATGAGAATCGACGAGGTCGGAGCCTGGCTCTGTCTCGTTCCACGGCCGCTACGATCTCACTTCGCCGCGCAGGGTGGAAAATAAATGACCCTCGAAATTGTAGCGCACAGTGGTACCGGTGTTTCGATAACGCTGGACCACGGGCTATCGCGTACGACGAGTATCGACTCCTTGGCCCGAGGCTGATTTAATTTCCCTCCTTCGATCGGGTTCGTCTTGTCCATGGATTGGGAACGAATTTCGCCAAGGACGAGGACAAGGACGACTATATCGGCGTCTCCTTCAAGGTTGATGCTATCGACTCGTCCTCCCTTTCGACCCCGCCGAGTAATGTTGTTTGCCAAGTTGATGGCAAAGTGTACAAAAGTCAGTAAGTTTGGGCGGCGTGTACAACGCGAGCCGAGCCTTAACAATGGGAGAGGACGTTGCCAGCAGACAAAAGGAGCACAAGCTAGGATTTGCTTAACGATCGCTTTGATACGTGCTCCGAGTTTACACGAGTCGAAAATGTACAACGACATTTGTTCGTTCGATTTTTCGTTTTGCGGAAACGCGAGTCTAAACCGGCGCGTTGGAGCCCCATCATGGCGCCTTTGTAAAGACCACGCACGCGCAACAAGTTTTCAAAGTTGATTTACTTGAAAAGGGAGCCTCACAGGGAAAATATGTACTTCGTAGTTTTTGTTTATTTCTCAACGAGAAATTATTCAATTCAATTCGATTCAATTCAATTCAATTCAATTCCCCTTGAAAAAACAAACAAGTGTTCGTAGATTAATCATGCCGATGGAATTTCTCCACGGTGTCCACAGAAAAGCTCTAAATTATCGATTCCCCTGTTCGGCTCGCGCGGACGGGTTACTTTGATTATTAAACTCGTCTCCACGGCCCACAATTCCGCCCGATATCACCGTGCTCTTATTATTATTCCATTTACTCGCTGTGGTCGGCGCAGACTCGCTCGGCAAATGTAATTTGCCCGAGAGTATCCTAAAGACGTAATGTTATTAGCCGTACGGCTCTTTTCTAGTATTCGTGGCCCTCCTACCCTCCGCCATTCCCTGTTCCACCCCTGCGGCTATTCAAATATTTGACCCGTACCGACTGCGCGCGCTACTACGCGTCTTTGCGCACTCTTAATTCCGAAGCTTTGGGATTTTCGCTAGCGATGGGATCGAGTACCTTATCGACAAGTTCGAATCCAGAATATTTACCGTGACTCTTTCCCTATGAGAATTATGTATGTAAATCTGCCAAGAGAATCTTGGATATCGACTTTGCTTGGATTCACGGGTACAAATTGGATTCGATCCCGTCGCTAATTTTCCAGGGGTACTTTAGCCTGCGGAAACACATCCTCGCGTCCCGATAAAACTATTACTTTGCGATGGAAGTAGGGAACCTATCTCTTCCTTTTAAAAGACCGATTCACGGCCATCCTTCTACGGACGAACGGTAACTTACGACCTCGAATCTCGCTGGAGAACGTGACCCGAGGGTGTAACGTGCGCAAAATTCCCGAGTTCCCTGACGAAGATACCTCGGTCATCGTCGAACGAATCAAGCGGTACCGAACGGAACTAACAAGGAAAGGATTCGACCTGAAGTTCTTCCGATTTTCGTTTTTAACTCTGTAATCTCTACCATATACCTTTCTTGAAAACAGTCCGTTTGGTGTAGTGGCGGCATCGGCTCCTCGATACACGTAGTCACGGGGTAGACGCGCGACGTCGGACACCGAAGAGTTAATATTTCTGCGCTTACGCGAACACCGATGCCCGCGACACCCGTGAACAATAATTCTCCTCGACGAAGGATGGTCGTTTCCGGTGTTATCACGGCCACTAGCTTCGTGGAAAGGTCTATTCGGTCCGTGGACCGACGTGATAAAAGTGGTCTTGGCGGCGGTGGCATGTACGCGCCGTATTTAACATTTTATTCCCAGAAGCGTCGCAGTTTTCCGCGATACGGGTAATGCGATAAATTATTCCGCGTTTCGCTTATCTTTGCACTCTTCCTCTCTCCCGCCATCGCCATCCACGGCCACGCTACCCCCCCGAAGCAGCTCCCGTTTCGACCGCTTCTTCCGCGTCGTCTTTCTATACTGAACTCCTTCCCTTCCCCCCTTCTTCTCTCATCCAGCCATCCTGCTCGCTTAATGTCGACGTTATTTAGCACGCGCGTGGGAAAACATTGCCTTGTTTGAGTTATAACCCACCTTGGAGGGGCGGAGGGAAAAAAGGGTGTGTTCTGTTTTGGATTAACGACGCCCGGATTCTTCGACGACGCGACGGAGTCTCGAGGCCTTCGACCTTGGTTGAATTAAAATCCGTTGATCTCTCAAAGACACTTTTAGACGTCCAGGTTCGACGAGGATTCGAATTTATTATTTGTAGAATAACGAAATATGCGACTCTTCGTTGAAGCAATTAATTCTAAAGCAGCTGTAATTGAGGATGGGGAACCGTGCGGGGGAGGGGGGATAAGCCTCGGCAACCAGTTGATTTTGATCCGATTATTGGGTCGAGCGTCGCTTGTTCTTCGCCGATATAGCAAATGGGAGTAAATGGAATTTGTCCCCTACCGCGAAACATTTTCAACGGCATATAATCGATGCGAGAGTGATTAGCCGCGAATGTCAGCCTAATACGTACAAACATATATATATATAGGGATGATGGAAATTTTTCAATTTATGTCCTCGTCGGTTGGAAAGTTTCGCATTCCTCTTCGAAGGCCTGAAAGAGGTGCGTTACCAATCCTAATGAAGTAGTTATTAGGAAATACCTCAAAGTCCAGGAAATGCGGCGATTAAAGTATTTTTCTCTAATCTCAGGTTAACGGCGTACGTTCTACTTAACGTGAATGTGCTCGATGAGTCACCTGTGGGTGATCGTGTTCTCTGATATGCCTTATCTACGATTCTTAAATATTTTCAGACATTTAGGTTCCATGTAAACATATTAAATTCAACGTTATTTACTTGAAATATTCGTTCCGTAACGACAAACATTTGTTCGATAGATCGATCATAAATAATAAGTACAATTTGTACAATCGATTCATTAAATTTGTCTCGTAACGTAACCAAGTAAAACAAATCGAACGTCGGTCGATAAGATGCTTTCGTGAAAATAACCCATAATTTGAAACTAGAAAATCGTTTCACGAGAGAGCAATAAATTTAACTCGCATCACCGATTCCCGGTATCTAATCGACAGTCGTTAGCAGCTCCTTTGCTCGAAGCGCCTATTAACGCGTCTCCGACTTCCAGGGGAATAATTCATTCGACTGTGGTCACTGTAGTAGGCATTCCCAATGACGAGCAATAAAAGTTTCATCTTGACCGTGGCAATAATAACCGCTGATTAGCTATCACCGTCGCGCTGATACGGACGTTGAAACCGTGATCGAGTTTACGAGGCGACAAAACCATTATCGATGCACAGATTGCGCGAAATATGGCCCAAATTATCGTTAACATTTAAATACGTTTTAAGATATCGAACGTAAATAAGAAACTAAACAAAGAGAAATATTCTTACCTCAACAAAGATCGAAAAATGATCGTAATAATGTCGAACAAGGATGACTGCCACGTACGAATGAATTACAGGTTGATGGATGCGACGACGTGTGGAGGAACGAAGAAAAAATTCTACTTGTGCGTACTCTCGTGATTCTTTTTTACAAAACAAACGTGTTTATTTCTGATGGTTCTTTGCTGAAATGGAAAGTGGCAGTTAATTTAATTAGTCACGTAACAGATCGTGAATACAATAAATGCGTGATCCGATGAGCAGTATTTACAATAATACAAGTACAATCGATAAATTGCAAGATTTAGAAGTTTAGACGCGGCTCGAAACGACGGCCTGGGCACTAAACGTGTTAGGTACAACCTCGCGTATATGTGTGCACCTAGGCCCACACCCCGTGTGCTCGATATAATGTGCGTGAGTATTTACAACATGTTAGATATACACAGTATTTACAAGAGGATACTCTTCAAAACTTACGTACTAATAAGCGTTTGGCGACCGTTTTGCTTTTTTTCAAGACAGTCGTGGAAATCTTAGGAACGAGGTCTCGCGGAGAGACGTCTGTCTCTTTTCTCTCATTTCTCTTTTGTGCTCACACTCGCTCTCATTCTTTCCCTCACTCTCGATTATAGGCGGTTCCTCCTCGTCGTTAAATCTCCCCCATCGTAAATTGACAAACGGAACGACAGGAATGAGAACCAGTGACCGCAAGCTCCGTTTCTCGAGTGGAAAAAATACAATCGCATGTGTAGGAGTATATGTTTCGTCGAAGAGAGAGGCAAAATTCTTATCGAAACGTCGATTTCGAATAAAGAGTCGAAGGCTTGTTTCTTCGATAAAAATAAAACTGAAATATGTAATACGATATCAAACGAAACGTTAAATTAAATTTAATGTTAAAATTGAAATAAATTGTTCCAAAGGCAAAACTTATCGTTTGTTCCGTAATGCCTCCATTCCCTGTTTAATTTTCCAATAAAATTTTGCCCGTCTCTGACTCATAGTACGAAGAAGAGTCCGCCTCGAGATTCAAAGTTGGCGCAACGTCAACGTATCGTTCTCTTGTCTCGTGTTTCTTATCCGTTACATCGTCGTACGAGAAGAATACAGAATGCACTTTCACAGAACCTAATCGCAGGAACGCTAAGGTACTCGAGAGTCGCGATTATTAAACGAATCTCAAGCTAAATGTATCGAGAATAACGCGTTTCTTATTCTTTAGAAAACTATTTCCGTTAATTTCTGGAAATTGATCTCGTATCGATCGAAAGTCTGAATACCCTGTCGCGACCGCACGTTCCTCGTTCTGTCAACCAAGAGTTTCTGCAGCATCGAGTCGTCGGAGAAACCGTTGAAATCGTCGAGTCGACGCGTCGTAAATGGAAGAACATTAATCGAAGATAACAATGACGAGTCTATGGAAGACGGTAATATAAAGAAAAGCCTCTGTAACGCGTGTATTCAAACTTTCGAGCATCGAGCATCGAGCATCTGAGAATCAGAATCCTGTGCTAAATTCTACCTTGTTTTCATCAAATTAATTTCCAAATAACTCAAAATAAAACTTTTTCAACTCGAATCACGCTCATTCTCAGAACGCTTAGAGTAACAATTTTTTGCTCCTCTAAGAAACCTACAAACGTCTTCGGTAAACGAAGAAGCTTGGATGAACATATCAAGCTAATCATACGAATTTTAAACAGTTACAGTTATCGTTTGACGGCGTAAGAAAATAATTGGAGGATCGATTTCTCGCTAAATCGAGAATGAAAATAATACTGTGAATTTTTTTTTGGAACGTCAAACTTAACCCGCTATTAAAAATATGTAAAATTCCGATCGTTCGAGGAATTTAATCGAGCGATCCTCCAATTATTACGAGCTCTAATTATTTCAAAACCTTGCTCTTCTAATTATTTCAAGACGTAATTGGAGCGGAAATTTTAAAGTAACTCTTTGATTGCAACATTACATTTTTCCAAACAAACAACCAAACGAAGACGAAAAGAAAACGAAGAACCGTCGTGGACACCCGTTGCATCGCGAAACTCTATCATCCTGCGAGTTTCTCGGCGTCGACTTAACGTAAATAAAGACCGAAAATAAATAATGATGCAGGCAAAAAGTCCTCCAAGTCCTTCTTCATCAAGTAAATCATAATTAATTATCGATTATTTCGGCTAAACCGAGTGAATCGACTACCAAGTTACCGAATCTAAAGAGCCGATCGACTCTGCAAGCTGTGGTGGTGGTGCGTTTAAGTAAGCCTTTTCGGATCGGTAAATATACTAAAAAATTTCTAAAATGATTCGATACTTGGAGCCAAGGATGGTTTCTCTCGGCCCGGCGGGGATCGCTCAGGGCTCAACGACGAAAACGATCCGAATCTATGGTTCTCATCGACTGCCATTTCCTATAATTACTCACCGCTGTATCCACGCACACCATACATTCTGTACAAGATTCGCGCAAGAAGAAGCTCGCATCGTTCTCTCGGCTAGTACGTAAAAATAATGACTCGATCACGGTCCTGCGTAACGGGTCTCGTTCCACAGAAACGTCTTAAATAAACCTGGTCTCTTTGATCGATTAACTTTACAGGTTGCGAACGAACTAAACGCACGCAAAGCCTCTCGGCAGACGATACGGTAAGTCCTCGAGTAACGCGGATTTACAGGTACTCTAAGCACCATTCGCCGATATCCTCGCACATGTTTTACGTCTACGAAAGAATCCACGTATCGAATAAAGATAGCGCTTTAGTTACAGTCGCTTTGCTTGCCATTACTCTTTAACCCTCTGTTCAAATAAAGTACACATACATGTATCGGTAAGCAACTGGAAAGCTTCATTCGCGCGGATTAAAAAAATATATCGTGCATTTCTTTGCACTGTCATTGTCCGCGTTCGTTAATTTTTCTAACGAGTTGAAAAACGAATCAAAGGTTCATCATTTCATCGGGAACAAAACTGAGCAAAATCGATAAAACCACTTTCGTCCACCCAACCTAATCCTTCTCGCTTCTCGCGCCTCCTCGGTAACCTAGCAATTTAGCAATCACAATCTTACCCACGATTCCCCCTACTCGACCACAGCTTCGGAACTCTCCTGCATTCAAACATCCTAAGCATCCACTCTTTCCCCTTCGCATCTTTTCTAAAACCAAATTGCTCTAAAATGTATTCCCACGGAATCATAGATAAAATAAATGTTCCCACGGGTCAAAGATGACCCACGAGCTTCGTCCCTCGCATATGAAACCTCGCCGCCAAGTCGAGGACTTACCGTACTCTCATCGCAATCGCCCCAAAAACCCACCCTCTGCGCTCGAACGCGGAGAAAATCCTTGGTCGAGGGATTCTAGTGGAAGAGCAAACAGACTGACGCGCGAGTCGGAATGAAACTGTACAAATAGCTACACAGCACGCGTCTCCGTCGCGTCCCCGACACGGACAGATGAACGTATCGCACACCGGCTGATCTTAACTCCGTGGTTGTCCAGCCAGCGAATCGTCGGCGTCGCGTACCGTTCCTATTAGACAAAGTAAGTACGAGGCTCTCCCGGGGGCGCGTTGGGCACAGGGGGTTCGAGTATGGTGCTGTAATGATGACTACCCCTGGAGGAGAGGCTCGCAGGCCTCGCGCTGCCAGCGTTCAGGGCGCTGTAACCGCTGTGCTGGTGCTGGTGCGGGTGCTGGTGCTGGTGCTGGTGCTGGTGCTGGTGTTCCGCGCCGCTGTCCTCGTCCTCTGTTCTGCTGGACGCGGAGCTGACATAGGTGGACTGCGTGGGCGTTGGCGTGGGTGCGTGGACCGGAGCGACCAAAACACCATTAGACTTGGTCCATACGTCGCCAGCGGATGGAGCCGCGGTGTACCGCGCCGGGACGCGATTTCGGTCGTTTACCTTCTTGCTGTCTCGTCGTTTGCCCACGGAGTCGGGCATGGCGAACCGCAGCTTCTCCCAGAACCTCTTCTCGCCCCACACCACCACCGTGCAGGTCTGCAACAGCAGCTGCAGCTCTGGATCTCTGGCGGGCGTCTCCGTGGCCAACAGCACCACCACTCGTCGCTTCCTCGAGCTGGGTCTGATGTTCTCCAGCGCGGTTCTCAGCGCGGCTCGGAACTCCGCGTGCTGCCACTCGTTCGCCAAAAACACCGGCGAGAAGATGATGACGATGCGTCTGGCGGCTGCTGCGGCGGGTGGCACCGCCTCCTGGGGTCTGGCGGGCGGCAGATCCCTCCAGTGGAGGCACAGAGCCAGCCCGGATTGCTCCAATTCAGCGGCCAGGTACCTGGAGACAAAGTCCTCGTCCCGTTCGCTGTAGACGATGTAGCCGTCGTAGAGACGATCCCGTTCTTCGTCGGGCGGCGCGGTCATTTTGCCCAGACGCAGACCGTAACGTGCGTGCGCCCACAGCCGCACGTCCTGCCGAAAGGCGAAGGCCAACGCGACGAACAGACAAATAGCGATCACAGCCACCAAAGCGCCGGCTAAAAGCGGCACAAAGTTGCCACCCAACAGAGGGATTTCCTGGATTCCGCGACTGACGGCCTCCGTGGACGGGTCGCCGCAACGCTTCATAGCCTGCGCCAACGTCTCGACGCCGTCGCGGCAGTACATCTTCTCGGGATCGCCTCGATGCTCTGCCAACCAGCTGCGCAACTTGGCAGCGTTGCCGCACTCGCAACTCCAGGCGTTACCCTCCAGGGCGACTTTGGCGCGATCGCCGACGCTCGGTAGAGCCTCCCACGGCCGGAAGTCGACGATACGATTGCTGTCCAGCCGCAACACCTCCAGACCCTTCATCTTCCTGAAGGTCGTGTTCCCGACGGTGGCGATCGCGTTGTGATCCAGATAGAGCTCGGACATGCGTTCCAGCTGATCGAACTCGAAGCCCCTCAGCTCGCGCAGGGCATTGTCCTCGAGGTGAAGGACGCGCAGCGCGCTCGCGCCGTTGAACGTGCAATTGTGGATCGCCGCTATCCCGCTGTTGTTCAAAAACAACACCTCCAGCCGTCGTTTTCCGATGAATACGTGGCTACCCAGGTCGCCCAGCTCGTTCCCGTCCAGATAGATCTCGGTGGCGTCCATGGGGATCCGTTCGGGGACGTGTTTGTAGCCCGCGTTCGAACAGTCCACCACGTTGCTCGACCAGCTGTGATCGTGATAGCACGAGCAATTGTCGGGACAGGTCATCTCGCAGTCGCAAGCGTCGAAGTCGCAACAGTGGCACAGAGAGTAGCAGTGAGCGTCGTAACGACAAAGGAAATCCTTGGGTTTCAAAGACAACAGAGGTCTGCGAGGGGTTGCTCTGGCGAGCTCCATTTCGCACGTCACCGAGTCCAAGTCCATCACCCGCGGATGTTTTCGCGGTCGGTCCTCCTCGTTGATCTTCGGCAGCCATTCCATGGTGCAATCGCAAAGAATGGGATTGTTTCCGATGTAAAATTGCGGCAGTTCCGCGTCGTCCGAGACCGTTTGCAACTCGAGAGACGCCTCCTCGAGCTTCTTTATCTCGTTCCCGTACAACACCACCTTTTCCAGATTCCTCTTTTGCAGAAACGTGCCAGCCGCGACCTTGCGTATCTTGTTGTTGTTCAGGAACAACGTTTCCACGCTGTCCGGCACGTTCGCCTCGGCGATCTCGCCGATTTGGTTGTAGCTCGCGTCCAGCATCTTTATGCTCAGCGTGTTCCGCACCATGTAATAATTCCCCAGCTCGCTTATCTGATTCGAGTGTATATCCAGCCACTCTATGCTGGTCGGCAGATGACTGTAGTCGAACCACAGCAGCTTATTGTCCGACACGTTCAGCCAGAGCAGGGTCGAGAGGCTCGTGAACGCGCCGCGGATCTCCGTCAGCTGGTTCCCGTCCAGCCTAATCGCGCGCAGCACGGGATTGCTCGCGAACGCGCTCTGCTCCACGTGACGAATGTAATTGTTGGCCAGGTTCAGCACTTGGAGTTCCGGCAACGAGGCGAACGCCTCGCGGGACACGTTTTCCAATTTGTTGTCCACCAGTCGCAGCCCGTACAGCTCGCTCAATCCTGCGAACGAATCGTTGTCGATTCTGGACACGTGATTGTTGCCAAGGTCGAGGGTTTTTAGCGAACGCAGCGCGCGCACCGCGTACGGTATCTCCGTCAGATAGTTTCCGCTCAGCGAAAGATCCTCGAGACCCGTCAGATTGTCGAACACGCGATGATGAAGGGTTCTCAGCTTGTTCGTGTCTAAAAACAGTTGACCCAAAGTGGTCAGACCCACCGTGTGAGCAGGATCGAAACTCGCGATTCTGTTGTGCGAAAGAGTCAACGAGTGGAGATTAGTCAGGGAGCCGAAGCAACCGTCGATCAACGTGTCGATTTCGTTGTGCTCGAGCTTCAGAATCTGAAGGCTGTACAGGCCCTTGAACACGTGGGCGTCGATCCTCGTCAGACCGTTGAAGGACAGATCGAGAATGACGAGACGGACCAACCGTGAGAACGTGTCTCGATTCACCCAGCGATTCGTCAGCTCGTTGCTGCTCAAGTCCAGCACCTGTAGTTCGTCCAAATTATCCAACAGACCTGGCGCCAATACCGCCAACGAGTTGTTGCTGAGGATAAGTTCCCGTAATTCTCTGGTCTTGGCGAACAATTCCGGGGGCAACGCGACCAATCTGTTGCTGGACACGTTGAGCGCGCGCAGCGCTGTCAGACCTGCCAGAGCGTGATCGCCGACAGCCGCGATCGCGTTATCCTGGAGTTTCAGCGACGTCAAACCGTGAAGATTGCTAAGAGTGCGATCGGGCAATTCGCCGAGGTCGTTGTTGCTCAGGTCTAGCACCTCGAGGCTTGGCGTGCACGACTCGACCCAGTCGGAGAATCCCAGGGAGACGATGTCCTGTAACTTGTTGCGCGTCAGATTCAGACTAGAGAGGCTCTGCACGGGGCACAAGAGCTCCGACGGCAGGGTCCATAGATTGTTGTCGGCCAGATCGAGATGTTGAAGGCTCGTCAATCCGCGTAGGGCATCTCTGTGCAATTCCAGACTCATTGTCGACCAGTCGCTGTTGTGCGTTCTGACGGTTAAACTGCGTAAATTGTGCGCGGACGAAAACACACCGCCTGGCAAGTAACGGATCTTGCAGTACTCGACGCGAAGCTTCTCCAGCCGCGGTAGCGGCGAGAACAACCCTTGCGGCCCGTCGATCTGACTCTCGAAGAACAGCACGTCGCTGCACTCCAAGGCCAAAGAACCGATCGAGTCCACTTGAATGGCCGAGAGATTGCCAATTAGGCCTGGCACGTTGGCGATAGTCCTAACCCTACAGGCGAGCGCTTTTTCCCCGTCCTCTCTGTCCTTGTTCCACTCGCAGCCATTGGGTGCCTCGAGGCTGGTGATGCTGCGACCGTCTATCATGCCACCGCTCAGAACCAGACACCAAACGATCCACGGCACCGCTACGCGCCGACCCGGTGGCTCCATTCTGAGTATAGTCGCTGGGAATCACGTTTCCGGGCACGGGAACAAACGAACTTGATGCGATCGTGTCCTATCGTCACGCACTCATAGTCACTAGCACTTGCGTTCAACCGTACGCCCGGTTGTTACACACGGTGCTCGAATAACAGAAGAGAACAGGACGACACGATTGGTGTTGGTCGCGCCGTCGGCGTCGGGACAGGTATCTCGCACGGACACTATCGATTCGACGAACGTAAACACCGATCGGTCGCAACGGCCGCGAGACGCAACGCGATGTTCCCATGAACCGCTCGCGACTAGAGTCCGTCAGGCCCTCGTGAGAAACTACGTGCGCGGGTAACGAGTAAACGCGGAGCGGTCCAAGCGCGACGACATTCCACCAGGAACGTCGGAGAGCAACTGACTCCAACTCCGAATCTCTATTCCATCGACGGTCACGCACCCTGCATGACTGCCGGCGTGCAGTTACCCCCACCCTTTTGCCCCACTACCGGACCAACTTACCACCACCACCACCCACGGAACGATCCCCACCTCTGAGACAAAGTCCTCTACCTCTAAAAGTGAACACCGGTGACGCCAGGCTGCGAAACTTGCACACGACCAGAGAGAGAAAGACAGACGGAGAAACGAACGCGCGAGAGAAACACCGTTCCACGCCACAGGCGGCTTGCTGCCTCGGCGAAGATGCAACAAACCAGCTGACTGACAACACTACTTACTAGGTAAACACCAAACTGGTTCCTAGGCGTACGGGCGCGCATTTATCAAGCTGCTGCTTCTCCCCGTCTTGGAGGGCTTCCCTTCCCCTCCCTCACGTTCTCGTTTCTTACCTTCGAGCTGCAGCTCTCTTCGCAGGGTTGTTGCTGCTTAAATAGCCGACGAACGGTGGTTCGTTGCTTCTTTCGCTATACCTTTTCTTTTTTTTTTCTTTTTTTCTTTTTTCCAAACGATCGAACCCTGTGATTTGTCGTCTTCGAATACTACGCGAGGGTCCGATTTGCTCGTGCCACTTCCGGTCGGAAGAATGGAGACACGTATGGGGGCTGGTCTTGTTTAGTAGTTCTTCCCACTAACGTGATGTACACGTGGTTACCGTGCTCGAGACATTACGAATGACGATTCGGAGCATGGTAGAGAGGGACAAGTGAGCGTGAAAGATCACGTAGGCTTTGTTGGGAGCAATATCGATTAAACGTTTCTTAAGATCTCAAGGGGTAGTTGCTCGCGACTAGACAATTGGCGCCATCTATGGATCAACCCCTGAACTATACACCGACTTTTGAACAAAAAATTCTTTCATGCAGTCAGAGGAAAAGTTTCTTCGATAGTCTTGTCGTTATCGCGATATTATCTATCGCAAAGAGCGCAATCGACTTACTCGCGTTCGTTTCGTACGCTAGTTACTCATCCGTTGCACCGGAGTATACCTAAGATGATGAATCTCACCCTAGGTATACTGGAAGAGCACGAGAGATTACAAATTCCAAGCCACGGCGCGCGGCGTGCACGTACAATGACGAATCTAGGCGGTCGCGGATTTAGGGCGCGGGGGTTTCCAAGCTTCGTTACGTATTTACGAGTCGTCAAGGTGATATCACTTCCTCGTATTTCCCAGTCAAAGATTAACCACCTCGCGTGCCAATCGGAATACTCGATCAGTCCGACTAATCACTCGTTGGATTAATCGCGAGACGTACCGTTAGCGAGGCCTGTGCGAATCGTAATTAACGTATGCCAATACCTTAATCGAAAAATTCTATCCCTGCAAAAATATCGGAGAGCCCTTTGATTAATTATTTTAGGAATTCGATCTTTAGCTTTTTTCATTCGTAGCGATATTCAAATAGAGGGGTAATCTATCCGAGGAACACAGTTCCAGAAGAAAGTACACGCGAGTGCAGTTTAACAGGTTGATTTTATCAACGCCTCGCGAGCATGCGGAACAACAAGTTACAGGTGGTCCAGCAGAGTTTACGGTTTCGTTAGATTTACAGCCAGCAGAAGAGGCGGGCACGTTTCGCGTGGCACACTTTCCTCTTCGAACGGCCACGGTTTCCTGCTCGCTACTACCTATTCTTCGATCGTTCGACAATGCGCGTTATCAAACGAGGGAAAATCGAGCTGAAAGACTCGCTTGTCAAACATAGTTGGCAAAATATATTAAACAGTTATCCGCTACGGTGGCTGGACTCGAGATGCGATGCTCGGTAGCCGGGAACTTCGTTGCCAATGTATTTGTATTTTTTTATTTTATTTCGATCCGGGTTGACAATTCGTGTATCCGATACAACTTTGCTCGAACCAGCCGGTATGCTAAGCTTGTCTAGTTCTTTCCACGAAACTCCTTTATTTTCATGGCAATTTTTCCCCATATTGCCAGGATTCATGCAGGCAGCAACACCCCGTGCACGCACGCATCTCGCTATGCAATATCGCATAGTTATTCCAGAACGACGTAACAAGCTGGATCTTTGGAAACCCCCAATGTTTTACGGGGGAAATTTATTCAAAGTTACAGAACAGCGGCGAGAACTTTGTACAATAATGCTTGATATATCCTCTTTAATATCCCGGTCTCGCGTCGACCTGGACCAAAGGAAAATTCTCCCCAAGAAAGTCTAATCCCTTATTCCCGCGTACAGGTCCTTTCCCCGAGCGTGGAAGGACGATACACGTTTCCGCCGAAATCCTCTTTGCCCTAGGAAAGTTCATGCCGCGGATATCCTCAATGGGAAACCGAATCGCCTGGATGTTTTCCACCTAAGAGTATTCTTCGCCAAATTGGCCACTTTCTAGGGCAACATCTCGCACTTTTATGAAACTTTGGCGCACCCTAGTTTTTTGCGATTCTTCGATCTCGAAGGACTTTGAACAATTGTTTAAAATTGAAACAAGCTATCGTTTCGATCGCATGGACGGAAGTCGTTCATCGGGTCTTTCCGTCTCGCTCGTAAGGATTTCCGTCTCGATCGCGGGATCGATCGATCAGACGGATGGGAAGCAGCGAGCAGACGACGAAACGGACGTTGTCTGCACTTTCACTCGGAGGTCGGCAGGGGTTAACGACGAAAACTGTATCGTGTCATGGCGCGCGGGGGCATTAGCATATAACCCGAACCGATGGTATCCGATGGAAAGTATCGACTCGTCACGCTTTCGGTTGCTCTGCAGGGAACGTTCCCTGGCGTTTCGGTTCGAAAATGTGTCTGGCTGAGATGTCCCGTTCTGTTGCGAAATGGAGCAGACACAACGTTTCGCGTTTTACGCTGATCGCAGCGTAAAGAATAGCAGAGGAAATGAACGAGTGCGCGATACTTTGATCGCTAGGATGTGTAACGAGAGCAGTCGTGACGATTAACGATAACTGTGTAAAGAGTGAACGCTCGGCGCAGACTCCCAACGTTGAAACCACACCTTAGACACGACACCGTCCAATTTCAATGCTTCTACCAAGTCTTGGATCTTGGACGCCAATAACACTTTTAGCGTAAAACAATGTCTCTTTCTTCCCAAAGTCCCTAGCCAATGTCCCAAATCGTATCTCCGTCAGAGGTCCATTACTACCCCCGTCAGCGAAGAGGGCATCGACGGATCGCGGCTGATCGAATTCCCTCTCGCGCCTTCCAATAGCGTGTACGCCGCATACCAATGACCCATTCGCGACACGTGGCGAGTGCCAGACGTGTCTGTCCGGCGGCGAGCGTGTGCAGTCGTAGGGATACCTGAAACGGGATAGCAGATGCACTGGCCGGTGACGAGCTCGCCAGTTGCACGCGTTGGAAGGTGACGTTTCACGTGCATGCACCGTAGGACGGGTTCGCAGGCGGAGCTTTCGTGCTGGAAAGACCGCCTGCAGACCGCCCCTGTGTGTTCGTTTCAGCACCGTCGATGTTGCGTGCACG
This sequence comes from Hylaeus volcanicus, assembly GCF_026283585.1. Taxonomy (NCBI): domain Eukaryota; kingdom Metazoa; phylum Arthropoda; class Insecta; order Hymenoptera; family Colletidae; genus Hylaeus; species Hylaeus volcanicus. The sequence continues at coordinate 587,479 of NC_071980.1, read as the reverse complement.
GGGTACACGAGCGAAACGGGGGCTCCTCGGATGGCGTTGAATCGAGCGCAGTCGGTGCAAGCGGTGCAAGAGGTGTAGCGGAATCGCCGAGGCTCGAGGAAGCAAAACTAGCCAGGGGAAACGAAAACGCAGAACCTTCAGCCTACCCATCCGGCATTAAACAATCGCAAGGCATTCCAGATTCGTCGAGAAAGTCCGTATCAATGACAAGCCTGGTCTCCAGAGCCGGACGATGCCTGAATATTTTAAAGGAACTCGCTAGAAGCCACCTTCGCTCCTCTAAATTGTCCAAAGTCGTGGTTCCCACGCTTGGCCGGGCGACGCTGTTCCATCAACGATTTCGCTAACGAGCCTGTATCTATACGCCGCTAGCTATTGGAGAATCTTGTTCCTCTGCTCCGTGTTCCTCGAGCCACTCCTTCGGGTCCACTGTTGGAATGAGACAAATATTTGGGTACAAACCGACCGGCGACAGGGCTTGATCGTTAGGGAGGCTTCTTACGAGGAACCTAACTCGCGTTACGAATTCGCTCCAGCTTAACGTTCGTTTCCGTTCTCCCGTTGAATTTCGAGTCTTGTCGCATTCCTGGGTTCGTTGTGGGTCACGCCAAGCCCTGCTATGGCGAGATTCGATGGAATTTTCCGAATATCTCAAACGTCCGCAGACCCAAATGACCGTTAAGTATGGATGCCTTTGTTTCTAAACGGATGGATCTCCATCGCTGGTAGAGGGGTTTCGAGGAGATACGAGTCGGTAATATTACATCCCCGTTGACATCGCGAGATTGCGAGATTGCGAGATTGCGAGATGCCGCGCGGAGTGTCGGATTAATGGCATCTCGACGGGGTGCGACAATGCCTGCGCCCCCCGGTTATCGGGGCACGAATGCTCCATTTTGATTCGCGGCCAACCATCCACCGCTGTCGCCCCTTGCTCCAATCCAAGTCCACGCTCGTGTACGTACAAATCTACATTGGCGGAGAGGAGATTTAAGGCGCTTCATTGTGCGTTCCCCTCTGAATCCTCGCCATGGAAATGCCTCTCCCTTCGACTGGTCTCTGCTCTGACTCGACGTGCATTCGGATAAACGATTTTTAAATTAAAGAAATTTCATGAAAAGTTCCTCTCCAGAAATGTCCTTCGTCGACGTTTATATCCTGCTGGCTATTAATTTAGAAATTTGTTAACCAACGATCGTGTAGTGTATCCGTTTCACGAGCACACTGGCCAGCAAAGAGCTCCAACAATTTGTACCGTTGAAAATAATGAAAGGTACGGGCGTGTTTATCGTAAAAACAATGCAGTCGGCTAACAAGCTACCCGGAAACGTATTGCCGTTGGCGATAACAATTGAACGATATGGGATGAAATTCATTAAACGGACCTCCCCCTCTCGATAATCTACTCGCCGCTGGAGCATCGCGTAACGAACGATAAAACGTTGTGAACGCGGTTATATCGATAATGCAACGTAATACTTTCTAGCGGTTTATCTGCCCACTTTATAAAGCGAATTCGTCGTTGTACGGGCACGGTGCACGCGTTTCCACCGATCCAGTCTCGTGATAGCGGCGCTAATTACTTCATCGTCGTGAAATTGTTTCCGATCTTCCGTGGGAAAAATGCATCGCTCCGAGGGGAAGCAAAAGCAGGAGCGATTAAGTCGCGTCCACACGGAGATGGAAAAAATTTTGTTACAACGCTAGATGTCCTCTTCTACTCGCTCCTATTATCGCACCAACAAAAAATAGCGGATTTGGACCGCCTGCGTATACATGTCTATAAACCTCCAACGCTATAAGACCACGAATAAAGCACTCTCGAGCACCTTGACTATTTACAATGATCGATCGACGCACGGCAACGATAAAGATCGAAACTCCTGTCGCTCGTCGATTCCCTGGCCCCTTTCGAGTTTTCGTTATTCGCATAAATCCAATCCATCACGGGATACGCGCCGTGTGAGACTGAAAGAGAGAAAGGAAGAGAGAGAGAGAGAGAGAGAGAGAGAGAGTGGAAGAGACGACACCAATCGAAAGCTCTAGCGTGCCATGGTTGCCAGATTGAAATTTTAATTTGAAGCCAAACAGTCCTAAAAAAAAGGCCAGTAAAAGCCAACCAAATTTAAATGTATTTTTCATCCTCTTCGTCAAATGAAAAGCTCGAGATTCAGGTCATTCCTGTCTTCGCCTGGAATGATCCGAGCAAATATCGTACACCTTGCCTAATATGGAAAAAAGGACCAACCAGACAAATTAATTTCTCGACTAATTCGCGATATTCCACTTCTGGCTACACCGAATACTTTGAAATCAATCGAACAGATGCATTTGAATTTTCTGGATAAAAAATCTGGATTTCTACAATTTGGCGTTAAAATGTCCAGCTGGCAACCCTGTAGCGTACACGTACATCGATTTTAAAGTGTTCCGAAGTGTTTCGGCTGAAAGAGCCGCGGGACGTCGATGCACCGCTGCGAGGTACACGACATCCCGCGGTTCTTTAAGGCGAAACTCACTGACAACAGCGACGGGGAACGTGTCAAAGTAGTTATAGAACAAGCCCCGTTGCTCTCTTCCCGCGTGGCAACCCTGACAGGAAGGCTTCAGGGCCCACCATGGCTGTCCCCTTTCAAGTCGAGCTACTACCAGAGACGACCACCATTTTATTCGGATTGTGCTTTGCTTATTCTTTATCCTTTTTTTTTTCTTTTTTTTTATGGAATGAAAAATCGCCACATCCTATATATCGCAATATTCTGAAATTAGCGTCGGTTGATGTTATTTCTACCGACAACTGCGAACGTAACATGGAAGATTCGAAATATAGAAGAATCGTCAAGGTAAACAGCGTTTCGTGTACAAACTGTCGGTCATCGTCTTCTTCGATGAGAATCGCGTGACACTGGGTCTCTTAACGAATCCGATTATGATATTGATTTAATTCACGATTGAATATATTGAACGCGATGGAACGCATCGTTCAAAATCAACGAGCCCATCGATTTATACGTGGCAGCCAACAATAATGATAATGAAGAAGATGACTGTGGCAGTTGAGATGATTAACGACTACGGTCCGAAGCTCGATTCGGTTCGATTTGTCTTCGTGACAGTCTCGGATAAACTATCCTTTAATCGCTTCGGCACTTTCGGAGGAGATAATGAATTTATCACGGGAATCGAGACATTTTCGGGAAAGAATCGCCCTCGAACTCGATCCTGATCGATGGACCGAGCGTATATAAAGACGTTAGCGAAAAAGTGGATCGAAGCAACACCCGTTGAGGTCCGATTCGGTCGTTTCTCTATACGTCACGTTTTTTCGAAAATATACGTACGGCCCTACTTGTTTACATAACGGTTAATTTTGTGAATTGATCAAGTTTGACATCAACTCGTACTGCTCACGACTAGATTAGATGAAACACGCACGGAACTTTTGAAAAATGACTGTCGTTGGAGAAACGGTTGTAAACCGTGCTCGTGTTGTCCGCGCAAGATGGTATCGATCATTTCGGCTAGCGACCAGCTTCTATTGCGAGTATCAATCAGTCGCCGTTGCGGACGTTTATTGTAACATTAAGACGCAACGGTCGTTAAAAAAAGAAGGAAAAATGCGCGACGTAATTTATTTTACAAGTGCCGTGTCCTCTATTGCGGTCATTAAATTTGATGGGACGGAGTACGGGAATGCCGACTGTGGCTAGATCCGAGTCAAGGATCTCTTGGAGGACCGAGAAGTATTTGGACGCGTACTCGTGGCCAAGAACACTCCAATGGAAACACGTATCTGTGACGTAACGGAAACGGGTACTTTCTTGGTCAACGATTGTCTGTCACGCTGCGCAAACACATTTTTACTTACACGCAGCAATCTGTTTGGTAACCATGTTTTAACGGAAAGAGACCTGAGAAAATTCCATTCGAACTGAAAATAAGGAGCTATTTGTATTTTCGATCAATTTTAAAATACGAGGTATTCAAAATAAATTATGAAGTAACAGACACAGGAATAATAAATTGTTTGATATTGCATAGTATTCGCGTTAAACATTTCCAAATATCTGTCCGTATCTGGAGTACACGTCCGTTTCATCAAAGTATACGTACGATCTTCTTTCGGAATACGACCAAGTCTGATAATTTATTGACGCGTCGCGACCAAGATAGGATAAACATTTGCCGTTTCTAATGGGTCGTGTGCCGACAGGGGTGAAAACGTGGTCGTCTCTGGACAAATTTTAGTCACGCGGCTCCATGGGGTGGATAAATGACACTAATGCAGCAACAAAGAAGGCACAAGAGTGCATATGGCGGTTTCGGTGTTTATTCACGGCCGATGATAGCGCATGCGGTACCAACGGAGACAAAGAGGATACAATAAAAAAGAATAGAAAGGAGAAGAGGAAGAAGAGGTGGAGTAGATCGACGAAACGATCCACCGGTGAGTGGTGCCGTTAATAATATCCAGTGTACTACAATGGCCACCATGTGGCAGGTTGTTTCGCGGTGGACTGAATGAGGCTGATTAAATTGAAGGGTCGAGGAAAAAAGGGACCAGACCGGGGCGTGCTTCGTCGCGAAGGGTTGTTACTCGTTTAACGTTTGTGTGCGCGCTGCTTGAGTCCCGGCACCGTGCTTCGACTATTACGAACAATTATCTTACCGATGTCGCCGAATGAAAGTCTCCCGTGCATACCGTGTCACCGACGAAAGCCGCCACGCTTCCAAATAATCCTATCTTTCTCGCCCGATTCGACACGCGACCCATTCTTCTTTATCAACGGGAAGAAACTTTTTATTCCCGAGAATATTCTTGATGAACAATGATGGCAGAGCGTGGGTCGCCGATGACCCAAGATATCCGACGCTATTCTTTAATCGAATCAAGTTTAATTCTCCGGTTTCTTGCTCACAATCAGTCTGCAGTCTCGACGATCGACGATTCAAGAATAGAACCTCTTCGATTTACATAGAATTTCAACTTGTCACGTGGTGTTCCAGGTGACGAAAGGTTCGTCGGCAAACCGTTAACCGCGATTGTTCGTCGCGTGGTTATTCATTACCGCGCGAACGCGCGCAAGTAGACCGAGGGATTCTCGAGCGGGGACATGTTAAAAATAAAGGATGAGCCGCGGGAATGCCCATTGTGAATATTCTTTTCACGGCTGGAATTGGCCCTGGCGTCGTCACGACTCGTTTGCCACGAATGTCGTCCGAATGTTGCCCGCGTGACAAAACGCGCGGGAGACTTTCTTAAGTCCTCGCGCGCGTTTTGTCACGCTTCATACGTATCCTGGCTAACAAAGAGCCAACCAGGGGCCGCGGAGCACAGCGCGGCTCGTAGGAAGACAACGTTCACCAAAGAAATACTCTCACGCATCCGTCACGCTCTGTGCCAAAGCTGCGTCGACGCGCGACGGCCGCGGCGGTGAAGAAACGCGGAAAAGAAAGGAGGCGAGAGGGAAGAGAAACAAATACATAAAGCCAGGGTATTCTTTCGGTTCCGGATGAGCCTCGTTGTCATGGCTAATATTTTAACTCGTTTAGGAGCGATTTCCATGTCGAGGACGTGTGTACTTTCCGATATCTACAATGAATGGAAGCGACCAAGAAGTTGGGCGGGCGGTCGATGAAAAATGCGGCGTTACGAAAGACACTCGTCCCATGCACGAATCCTCTTGTATTTCGGTGTTTTCTCTACTCTTTCTGATGCTAATACGTGCAGTAGGCGGATACTTAATTTTAATAAAACTCTGACTTCGATAGTCGACTCGTGCATCGAATGGTCCGGGTTACACCATTGCGATCGAAGAATGCGTCACGACTATTCAGCTCGAACGAGTTCTTCTTTCTGCTTCGTTAGTCGAAATTCATGAGGCTTTCGAAATGCCATTTTTCTTTCAATCACGCGTTATCGACACTGATATTGTTATTTTAATTCGTAATAGGTTTCAAATTCCAAACTGTTTGGAAATTGTATCGTTCGCTCTTCTACTCGGAGCACACCGAAATACAAAGAATGACTTACACGCCTGAAGAATGAAAAGAAATAGCGCAAAAGTTGTCCCGTTCGATACGCGTGCTTGGTTAACGTCGAAATTGAGGTAAAACGCCGTTGCACCTGCATTCGATTCACCCGTGCAAAGAAATTCCGTGAGCTTTCAGCTTGCTCGAAGGTCTTGCACCGATTTTTATGAAAAAATTCACACCTGGCATTCGTCCACGTGGTCTGGTCGTTATTCAAAGGTCGTTAAATATCGGTTCGGAGAGGGTGCGTGTGCGCGAAATCCGATGCGAGTCAAGCGGAATTCGGGAATGCGCGCGATCCACAGCTCTGATCTCGGTTTCATTGCAGACGGCTCGTGGCCGTAACGTTGAGGGGATGGGGATGGAGCGAAAGGGGCGGCAGATGGGGCGGCAATCGGTTCTATCGGCCGTATGTCAGATGCTTCATGCAAATGAGCCTCGACGAGGTCGCGTTTAATACGGCTAATACTCGCGGCAAACAGCGTGAATCGTTTAGCGAAGCCGTTTACGCTTGGGGACCCGCTCGTGATTGCCCTAAAGAGACTTGGTCGCATAGAAAAGGGCCAGACAGACGCGTTCACCCTTCCATGAATGTTATTCCGGATCGCTCGACTTGCCAACAGAAATTATTTCTGGCTCATCGATACGTTCACCGTTTAATGTGATTCGTATTAAAGATTGACAGCAAGTGGTTGTACCTACAGTGCGACTAGATATTTCTAGGAGATATCGGAACGAGTATCTTTTTTTCGGGGCTACCAAATTCGTTGTATCGTCGGATTCCCAGTTGGATATATTACCTAATGAATAAGGTTCGTAATGCTCGGAGAATGCAACGTGCATCGACGCCAATTGGACGCTTCGACGCTCGTTAATAGGCGCTCAGTGCACCTCGGTGTCACGTGCAGCGTGTTAATTGTAATTAAGCCACGCTTCGATGACTTATCGATAGACGCGTGACCACCTCCATGTGGGCGCTTATCGCGCCCCGTGAGTCGAATATTCGATTCGATTCGATGACGCGTCTCTGGTCTTCAAAGTAAACTGCAAAGACAATTGTAAGCATACCGCGATGAAACCTTGTTACCAAAATGGTTACGAGATTTTCGCCACAGAATCGCTGGATACGACCAGAAGATGCCCGGGTTTGGTAATAGATATTTGTTGTTGGCCGCACTGTGTGCATAAGAAACGTCAACACACCAGGTAGCGCACACAGGTTTCAGCGTGTACCTTTCGTAAATCTGTTCTAACCGCGGCGCGATTATGGCCGGCAGTTTGCGGTCTGCCCGGGGGACGTTCGTAAACGATCCACGATAAGCGATTTCTATGGGCCTCTTTTTAGCTTCGTTCTCGCCTTTTTGAATTCCTCGGAGTCGATGGAACGCGGTGGAAAAACGCGATAACGTCTCTACCGTGGCACTGTGAGTAACGATTTTCCTATTCCTAGCCACGTGGGTAATTGCCGCAGCCCCTCTTTTAAATAAATAAGAAAGTAGAACGTGTTTCTTTCCCTGCTCCGCTGCAAGATAAACATACAAGATAAAACCGCTTAAAGAACAAGTTTGCTTCTGTGGAGACGTTGAGCATTCGCGATCACGTGGGTATAATTTAGCCGATCGATGATGTGAGAAAGTGGCGTGATCCTTCAACGGGACACGAAGAGATTACAATTCCGTACAAAAAAAGAAAAAAAAATATGTATCGTTCATTGGCTTTAGAATACTATACGAAGAAGCGAAAATGAAAATTATCGTAGACTGCAGCGACCATAGAAAGTGCACTACTTCGTAACGATACGCTTTATCGAATATGCTTTCCGAAGCTATTGAAAAATCTCGCGCCATTTATCTTTCTCGCACGATCCATGCAAACTGCGGTTCGCTAGCCGCAACAATGGCTCCCACCGAGATCACAAATTCGTGTCTCGAAAATTCGGAAAACCAAAAGGATACGCGTGGATCGTCGAGCACCTCGCATCGATCGTTCCTGGTAACAATGATCTTCCAAATCGCCTGATGCCTGCTAACAGATACCTGCGAGACGGCAAAAATCTACGAAGAAACGCGTATAGCGAGATCCTCGATAGCCAAGCAGCCAGCAGGGTGAGAAAAGGAGGAGTCTTTGAGAAAATCGCCAGGCGTCCCTGCGGGCTTTGAAAAGTCACCTCTGGGGCATGAGGCGACGCACAAAGGCTAGCGCGATCCGATCGACGCCAATATTTTGACAATGCACCGACCATCGACATTGGGGTGGAAAGGAAGCGTCTAACCGTGGAATTCAGCCGCGGGGCGATGCGACAGAAGCCGCAGTGGCGCCCCTATAGAAAACCACGGCGTGTAGCTACTCGAATGAAACCGCTTGGCGAAGGGTAGGTGACTAAGGCGGCGACGACGACATTCGATGTCGATGGTGGTGGTTTTATTGTCCGAAATCCACAAAGTATCGTGGCTCGATACCCCGAATGCAATCTGGCAAATGTATCCCTGGCCAACTGCACCTTCCCCACGCCACCTATACCTCCGTTGACGTTACCTACCCGCCTTTTCCCAACACACTGCCTTGTTGCCGTTGTTTATGTAATCCTATTATTCCATACTGTGCCTTTCGAGAAACAGGACCAGGGGTCCTCATCCTGGTGGACCTAAGTCGAGTTTCAGAGCCCGAAAGAGAAAGGTTGGCATGAGAACAGATTTTGACTCCTCCCAGGACTATGTCGGTGGTCTTTGCGGTTGATCTTTTCGTTGCGCTCGTTTAATTCTTTGAATGCAAGGTGTGCTTTTTTCTAAATCTATACATAGCGTTCACTGCGTAGGCTGACCGATACAGGACGTATCGTACTAACTAACCCAGTTATAAATATTTATAATATGATTTATGTTCGTCTTATTCCGTGGTAGTTTTAGCCGCGCCAGACTGTGAGATCTGGAATACGATCGTAAATAGCTCGTTCTAAAAACTATCAACAACAGGAAAACTTGGGAAATGAAACTGTTCGATATTTACACTTCTGCGAACCAGAATTTTGTATAGAAACTAACAAACCCGTAGCGAAAAAATCCATAAATATCCAGTTCGTTAAAGTGTCGAGTTAAAAGTTAAAATTGTTCGAAACACACACGCCAATCTTTTGCAATTTTCGAGAATAATCCAGCAATTCGTTTTAAACGTCTAGCCAAATTTATCTGAATAACTTTGAAGCTAGCGTCTATAATACGCAACTAAATCCGACCTATGAGCTATTCCTCTTACGCTGCCCAAGGCAACTACAAACTAAACCGGTCTAACAGCACGTGGACGATTTTCTCAATGATCTAGCCCTAGCCAAACATTTGATAGTATAAAACGTACCTTTCCAACTGCGACCACGCGTTCAACCTCTAGAAACGAGGAAGACAGCCATAAATCGCTGTAACGCGTAAAGTCTGCCATCATCCGTTCATCCCGATCCTGAACGATCGACAGCCATCAGCCACGCGTGTAGCAGTGTCCGCGTCGGAAACGAGTCTGTCACGCGGATAATTGCGTCTCCAGAAACGTTCCTTCTCCTACCCCCTCCGATTCGTCTGCCTATTAAATTATGGAATTTTGTCACGTATCGACGGCCAGGAGAGCTTGAGAAACTCTGGGCCACGCGAGGTCAGGTATCTCGTGGAAATATATAAATAGGGTTCCCACAAAAACGCACAAGTCCAGCGGTTGACAGGCAGCAGGGTGCGCGTCGGGTTCATTGTTGCCTCATTGTTGCGGATTCCTTGGCCTTTATGCGCCCGTATCTGGCTATCTCCTTTGGTTATGGTCTTGGAAATCTCGCGACGGAGACACACCGGTCCTGAGAAAGGAAGGACGCTCGAATTTAGCTCTCATTGTGAGCAACTCGGAGGATTGGACACCCCCACTGCGATGGAAGTGGCTTGGACGTAAACGAAAAAAGAACAAAAAGAAACGAGGAAGAGGTGGGTCGAAAAAAGGGTGAAGCAACGGATCGCGGCGGAGATGGAGGAAGAAGAAGGGTGTAGCCCTTCCGTCGTCGAAACATTCTACGTTAAAAGGAAGCAGCGTGTCCGTGACGAATCGTTCCGCCTCGAAATCCTCGAGCATAGAGCGTCGAGCAGAGGAAACGGTTATGTCTCCTATTAGACGACTGCACGCACCGAGAGCGCCTACTGCGTCGCTATCGAGATTCGTGACGATCCGTGCGCGGGGACGTCGCGCGTCGTTCTTCGAGTCTCCGGGGCAAATTGGTACGTAATGAATGGAGACTTTCATCTTCCCTCGGTGAAAAGAGACGCGAGGAGAAGGACGAACGCGGTTTTTATCCCCGCCCCCTCTCCTGTCGAGTTCCTGGCGATCGCAATCCTCGTGGAAGGTAATTCCCCTCGACTCGGGTCTCTCTCGTCTCGTGAAACAAATCCACGGACACGATGGTTGACCGCGGGAGACTCCAACGACTTGATTACACCTGGACGCGATGGAATTTTCAAGTGTACTCTTTGTAATCGATGTCGAGGGAAAGCGCGAATCTAAAATAATCGTCCCTGCCTTTGATCGCGGATCTCCGAAAAAGGAATAAATTTTATTTCACATTCTCGATTTTTTCCATGGAATCCTTTCCTACTCCGTGCCACTCATTATGTAACACGTATAACCAAGAATGGAGGGAAGCGCAAATTGCAACCGAATTTCATAGATTCTTGAAATGACCCTTTATAAACGAACGATAAATACGTCCATTTTCGATTAAAAAGTACGTACGAACAAACCGTGGAAAATTGCATTTACTCTGCTACTAATTTAAAAGAAAGGAGTGGCTAGATTCTGAACGTCACGAAATGGGGTTAGTTCTGATATTTCGAACCGAAATTAAATGGACGCGGATGTTTCGCTGAAAAGCTTGAAAACGAGAATCTAGGTTCGTGGATTTTCGTCGTTGCTTTGGAGCTGCTCGAAGGCAGCAAGGATTCATTTGCGCACTAGTTGCACAGACCCTGGGAAACAGCTAGACGCGTAATGGCCGAGTGATCGGACGCTGTCACGCTCCTCGCGCTGTACTTTTAATCAAGACTAATGTAACAACGATCGTCTGCTTCATGGAAAGAGCAGATTCAAACATGGCAAATGCGCCGTCAGGGTTTCGTCATACCTTTAAATTACGGCTGAAAAGAGCTAAGCGTTCTCCTCGAGTTGCAGTCGGAGGAGAGTTAGCGTAGCCCACGGCCATTGCTCCTGTGGTATACCTTCCGATGTGCATCCTAACAGGGCTCTGCCCTTCTATCTCTCGTGTTATTATATGTCATTATCGAATATTGTCCAACCACTGATATTCAATTTATTATTATTATCGAAAATATCTTTAATTCTTGGAAACTTTAAAAAAGATGACTCAAATCCAAGAATCCGGTATATAAAGTGTTTGACTCTTTCTTATCGGATATTCTTATCAACTACTAGGGCATTCCACGGACACTCTCGGCACTATTTTCCAACGTTACGCGAAGTGCACAGCACCCAGCGTGAACCGCCACGTTATTTTTCTATCCTGGTCGGCGCATCGCGGCTCCCATGATATTTTCACGAAAGGGAATTTTCAAGAAACGCGAGGAAAGAGAGAATACGAGAACGCGTATTTCGTGTTTGTTTGGGAATTGACGTAGAAAGCTGGCGTTCTAGAAGATTTCAGACTTCCTAGAGGTCACGAACGAGGTAACGCGTTTCGAAACACAGTATCGAGTATCGGTGACATCCTAGAACTCCCTGGTTCTAGACCTTGGCGCAGATGGATACCTGCGATACCGCTGCGAAACTTTCAACATCCGCAACAAAGAACGCTGTTTACACCCGGAAGCGAGTCTGTTCGTAGACGGAAGGAAGCACGAAAGAGATACTCTGCAACCTCCGGTTCTATAAGGGTAACGGTGGTAATGTTTCATTAAAAATCCTCAAGTATTTATTATTTTATAAATAACTCTTGACAGTTGAAATACGAGCGACTGAATAGGAAGCGATGCTTCGATTATTTTATTTTCTGTTTTGTACAGCTGGCTGATGACAATGCTGATGCCAGAGCTTTGTCTCGTTTTGGTTCCAATCTTTAATAAGTACGACAATAGCAGCTATTAAATACTCCAATCCATTCATCGCTCTTTTAGTCCATTTTAAATCGAATCAACCCCGAAATGAAAAACACTCTGTTCCAATTCTTGCTCTTCATTTCGCTAAATATCGTGCCATTTTTAACTGTAATGTTTTCTATCTCCAGTTCCTCTCTATCCAAAGAAACACTATTTGAGGAAAGTATTTGAGATTCGGCATTCGTTCGACCAAAAATCAATTTTCTTTATAGCATGAATTCGAAGCGTCGTCCCTCGTGGCCGTTTAAAATGGTGTCGCAAGTCCCCAAAATCGGTCTTTAGACGCCGAACACTGGCAGCATCGATCTTGGACTGACGGAAATATTTACACGCCGTTAGAAGATCTTGGGGACACTTCGTGGTCCCGGGTGTTTGTACACAACGCCGATGGAACTTGTTGTTACGCACAATGTCTCCCTTCCCTTTCTTCTCTTCACGCATCTGTGGGCCCACCCAAGGGGCCTCCGAGCACCTATTGGTGCCCCGTACGCCCGTAAACGCAGAATCGTTTCTGTTGACGAAGGGCTATGGTTACCAGAACCTTGTTACTTAAGCTGCTAGCACGAGGTAAACAAAGTGCTCGGAGAAAAAAAGTTGGCCATTCGAGTGAATCGCGTCCTCGTATCTTGTGGCCTGTTGCGCAATCTGCTTTGTTTTTTTTTTCTTTCTAGGGAAAAAGTTTCTCGGAAGCGAAACGTTCCACGTACTTGGATTTTACGTACATAAAATTTATAGTTATTTTGAATGAAAACTTTGACCGTTACGTTTCACACTTGTGGAAATTTTCGAAAAATTCAAATGTTAGCTTTGTGGTCGCGTTAAAGGCAATTACAGAAAAGCGAACAACGTTGAAAATTTCGCTGAAAATTGAGAGACATTTGTACGTAGAAAATGTTCGCAGTGGAAATTTATCGTAATTGCGCACGGTAACGTGCAATTCCCAGCAACAACCGCGGAAATTTTTCAATGCGATTTACTTCATCAGCCGCGCGCTCCGCGACCGGAAATATACATATATGAAAAGTATTTATTGTACAGTGGACCGCGCTTAGCTTAATTGCAATATTCCTGGATCGCGGGCGTCGTTATTAACGCGTTCGCTTTTTAATACCCGGATACAATATCTACCAAATAAATTTCCTTGTACAAGATCTCGCGTTAAACGTAAAATACAGCGTCCAGAGCGCAATTTTCCTGTTTGATTTTCACCGAAGCTTACTTGGTTCTTTTAAGTGCATAGCTATCGCTTCAGTTATTACACCGAATCCATACATCACGATACAATTATTTCTATTCTTCTTGACATTACTGTGCCTTACATAACTTTTTAATTTTGGTTTAGTTCGCGTTATCGTAACTCTGTACGTTACTCCGGTACCCCGGAGTCGCTAAGCCCGTACTGTAGCTGCATATTCGCATGCTACAGCCCCTGAGGACTCACCGAACCTAAGTATTCGAGGACCTAGGACACCCACGATTCTGTCGGGAGAACAAGAAATAGGCGGAGAAAAAGGTGCAAGAGGATCTGAACGAAACACAGGTCGAAAAAGGTAGTTATATAATTATCGAACAGGTAAATACGCGTCGAGATGCCAAGCAATTGCAGAAAGAGGACTCGAACGCTGACCGATGGGTATTTTATCTGGCATCTAATCTGACGCGTTTCAAACCTGTTTAGGACATCGAATTTTCGAAGGTCTTCCGGCGGGTCATAAATATTTCATTTTCACGGGCGAAAGGTTATCGCCGGGGCTTGTTAATTCCAAAACGTCTAATTTATTCGCGAACGATATAAAACGTCTCGTCCTAGCGAGTAAATTATCGTCTAGCAGGCTTTAACGCCACCGTCAATTTCGGTTTACTTCACTCGAGTCTTTAACCTACCGTGTAACCAATGGGATTAGGCGAATTCCTCGTCCGTTATTTCATAACGAGATTGTATTATGTCTTCATGCCATGCGATAAGAATTCGCGCGATGAGAAGAAGACGTTAACGTGTTCGTTAAAATAAAAATTTTATAATTCCTCGTCTTATACAGTTTTACTAGAGAGCTCTGTATTCGTTAATCGAATAGCGGTGTCCAAGGAATTGGAGGAATGTAAAGGGATTCGAAGAATCGAAATAACGTTGATGTTCGAGGCGACGATAAAGCGCGGTTTACGAATAAATGAATAAAGGTACATAGCGCAAACGTAGAGTGAAAGTTGAAGAGCTTGAGTCGAATAGTAGTAGATGCGGAGAAATGCCGTTGTCCGGTTAGTTTTCTAAAAAGCGTAATTGTTTTTCTCCACCGTCGGCCAGACGAACGTCGCCGATCTCGCGTTTACCATAATATCCAGGACATCCGATTTAAATTGGCCGAAGTATGCGCATACGGAGAGAAGAATCTCGGTTTTTAGACGTTGGTCCGTTTCGTAAAAACATTCAGACGCAAGGAATTCGGGATAAATTTCGTGGACACGTATCGGGTAATCGAGCGAACACTTGGAGGTCCAGCCTGAAACGATATTTATGTGCACAGACCGTGCATTTTTGTGGTATAGATAGTTGACTGTTGTTGAGCAAAAATAATTATTGCGAGGACTCTCGTTTTCGAACAAAATTACCAGTCGAAGGCCACCCAAGGTGCGGGCTACTTTATTATAATTTTTTATATCGACTCCACCTCTTTGCAGAAACTCCTCCCACATTCCGAGTAGTGGGCCAACGAATGAAAAAATTCGAACGTGAGTTACCGATTGACCTGTCAAACGAAAAGGTCATTGTAATAAGCGAATCGTTAGTCCTGCTCCGTGCTAAATATAAACAGCTGTCCAGTCCTCGTTAAATTTCCGAGAGGCTCTCCGTTCTCTGTACACTCGATATCTAGACACGGTACTCGAAACGTTAATTGGTCCACAATTTCTGAATTCGTGCTACCTTACCAGAAAGTCAATTAACTCGAACGAGAAGTCGATCGTTGATGACCGGTTACCCCGAGTGCGTCGCGCGATCGAGGTGATTAATGATTTAACTGGATCACCGGGAGGGGTGGGCGGTCGACTGCTAGAGCCACGGAAACGATGGCAAATAAATCAGCAAATAGTGTCCAAGTAAATATTCCGGGGGCCCCGAAATTAACCATCGGTGAATGGGTTTAGGGGAGGTCATGACGTTCGGGTACGGCTGTTTGTTCTGCCTGGGAAATGACAGCTGACCCGCAATCCCAGTGCTCGGAATCGCTGTGCAGAGAGGGACGAGCGAGGGAGGATGGAGCGAGGCCAGAGGGCGAGGAGTCTTTCCTACACGATATAATGGCACGAAGAGCCGACGGAAATGAATCTTTCCTATACGCTTCGCTAACAGAGTAATGCACTTTTGATTATCCGACGTTGCATGGATTACTCCGATAAAACGCGACTACGTCCCTCTCCGCGGTGGCCAGCCTCGCATCGATACGCCAGGGCTATTCGAGGTACGGTGCGCGGTCCTTAGAGAGGGAGGAGGATTTCGCATTCCAAGGGAACGGAGAACAAGTTTTTCGAAGCGAAATGGAAAAATATGTACAAGGCCCGATGGATACGAATCGTTCCATCAAACTGCGCGCATAAGATTACGAATACACGAGACAATCGACGAACGTCCGTATGC
The DNA here is from genome assembly GCF_026283585.1 of Hylaeus volcanicus. NCBI lineage: Eukaryota > Metazoa > Arthropoda > Insecta > Hymenoptera > Colletidae > Hylaeus > Hylaeus volcanicus. Next base: position 571,684 of record NC_071980.1, on the reverse strand, counting down.
GTTTTTGCGGAGGGCGGACACTGCGAGGGGCGAGAGAGATCCAATTAAATACACCGTACGACCGCGAACATATTTACCACTGCATAAATCTGGACAGTTGTAATATTTCAGTCCTTTTTTCGGAACGTTCTTGTCGTCGACATTATGCGGCGTGTGTTCCGTGACTTCCCGCGCATGTTTCTTCTTTTTCTCGTTGCCTTCCCCTCTCCCCCGCCCCCGTCGCCGCCCTCACGCTCGTCCCAACCCCTCCTTATGTTGAAACGATGCGCCACATATTGCACATAAATTTCGCACGCACCGCCATAAAAAGTCTCAGCCGTCTCTGTGCATTATATCGCCATAACGGTGACCAGGAAGGCGTGGCGTTTTTCCCTGGGACTCGCCATTAGGCGGAAAATAAGATTCGTTTTTTGCATAATGCCCGGCCGTCGACGACGAGCCAAATGGACCTCATCCGTGCCACGTCCCACGCCGATGAGCGTCCTAGAATTTTTAAGAAGCTCCATTCGCGACGGAATCGCCGATTCTGGCCGAAACGATTACGTTAAACTTGTACACCGAGTGGCTCGTTGAATATTCAATTCCTTCCACGATTCACCGATTTCGAAGCGACCGTGTTAAATTCCCGGACTAAACATAAGTAAATTTTACGGAGTAATCTACGTCGAACGTACAAACTTTTCGACCAATTTAACGATACAAAAAGTTTCTCGCACGGCCGTTGCTAACGAATGTTTCAACGAAGATTAGTCCAACGAGCCCCGGGAATCCAGTCTCGCCGGGCACGTGAGAGTTTCCACGAAAAATTCGCCTTCTCCAAAGCCGCGGCATTAAGAGTCCCCTCGCGATAGCGTGCGCATCGAGACGACTATTTTGTACATGCAACGATATCCCTGACTGCGGAGACGCAGAAAATGCACACGCGAGAAATGAAGCTATCACGAAACGCCTTTATGTAAAACGTGGTTACTCGAGACCTCTCCCCTTTCCCGCCACCGCCACCGCATAACTGGCTGCATCATTTTCAAAAGAATTCGTCGAGAATGCGAAACGACTGAAATTTAGCACGGTGATAATTTACTTTGCATCGATATAGCGTGCGCTTGGAATCTGGTAGGAACCGTCAGTGTCTCTTACGCGGCGTTTGCGATTTCCCATCGAATCGATCGCGAACCCAACTCGGGCAAAGAAGTACCCGACCAAGATGCAGTTTCGAATCGATTTCCGAACTTGGAGAACGCTCCGAAAGTTAAAATCACCCCAAGCTTACCGCAACTTAGAAGCTGGATGCACGAAAGGCTTAAAATAATTGCAAATCGTGTTTGGTTGTAGTAGCAATTATCTTACCAGTTGGAAGTGGTCTAGGATACATTAGCAGAAGGTACAACCACGAGAACCTTTGCATGCTAATGGAGTTTACGCAAGTTGTGGTTGGTAGCAATGAAAGCAATGCATCAGCCGTGTGTTGAACGTAACGTAAACAATTCCACGAATGATTAACACGCTCCGGTTCGTTTGTAAATACAACTTCAGCTATAAAGTATACCACGCGAATATACGTATACGTACGATAAGTACGATAAGTACGATAAGTCAAACTTGAAATTTGTTTGCAACTTGGGTATCTCTAGAAATTGAAATTTGTTACGCGCAACCTAGTTGCTGGCTAAGCATTTGGCAGGACCGAGAACGACCGCGACGGATTAAACGCGACGCAGGTACGCCGCCACCGCGTCGTCCTCGGAGTGTGTCGACCGGGCCCATAAACAGAGCGTCCTAATCGCGTTCCACGCCGTACGCATCTGCTTTCCCACACAAAAGGCCCGGAACCTCTTGTTTTCTATTTCCTCTTGCCGCCTTATCAGCCGCGATCGCTGAAATCCGGGAGCATCTGTTCCACTCCGCGGAGAGAATCGAGAGAAGAAACGGCTGCAAGAAAGTGAAACGATTCACCGGCCCAAAGAGGGGTTGTCGGAGAGAGGTCTGCGCAATCCGAGGCACGCATGGTTCATTTGGAGAGGTGCAATCTCGCGGTCCAATCGCGGGCACAGCTTTTTTCTAAGCGCGGCGAACGTGTTCCGACGTCTTGCAACGAGGAAATTCGTGGCCGAAGGAAACGGATAGCGGCTCGCAAGACATTCAACGTATATCGTCGCTGGAATCTACCGAAACCGTCGACTATCGATCAGATCGATCCTCGATTCGAGATGCTCGATCGAGCGAAACCGCAGCTTGGGTCATGGATAGCGATGCTTTGGGTATACCTTGAATCTTTTAAAAAGAAGAGCTACGACAGACTAATTCCTGCGCTGGATTGGAAATCGCGCACGGAAACGATAGAGGTCTACTTTTATAGACCTTGGGTGGCCAATGAAACGTTCCGTCGTCTAATAAATACAAGGATGAAGCTTACGCGTACAAATGAAAAGATTCGCGTTACCCTGGGTTTAGATTCCGCGATAGGTTCCGACTAATGGTCGTCCACTTTGTCACCCGTATGAATTTATATCTGTCTCGGAGACACGAAGCCCCGGATACTTTGCGTCGATGGAACTTTCAAGGATAGAGAAGACGGAAGCTGGCATAGAAATAGACGCGTTAGTAAAAGTTTATCTCGCTCGAATGGAAAAAAATCCGATTCATTTATTTACACGCGTGGTTTGCACTTTGAGATGTTTCCTTGGATTGGCTTAATTCCCAGAATTCCACTCGCGCAACCCCAAGCATAGAACTGTATGACCTGCATTCATTTTTAATGACATCTTAAGGAAGCGCCGAGGGAGCCCTTCGCGAAATGATTATTTATTAAGTAATCGAGCTTTGAGCACGGTATACACATCGGAACGTAAACATCATGCAAATGTAAGAGGCCTAGAACCAAGATCGAGAGAAAATCCAATATTTACGTCGTTTCATAAATTGAAAAAAGAATTAAAATTTGTTCGAAATTTGCAACCTTCGCAGACTCCTATAAAAAGGTTCAGCCACGGGATCAATCGAATCAATCCCGACAAATCCTTGGTTCAAGATCCTTCCCTAACCCTGGCCGAGCCTCGTTACAATCTCAGCCCCGAGTAGCAGCTATTGTGCCTCGGATCTCCTGCGGCAGCGTGTTATCGAGGGCCAATTATCATCCCCCGTCCATAGGAGGATCTATCTGGCGCGATCTTCCACGGTCGGACCTTAAATTCGCCTCCGATAAATAATGCACCATTCGATTCCAGCCTCGTCAGAGTCGAAGAATCGTCGAGGCTGCGCGAGCGAATAAAAGGGCCGACGCGTAGACGCGGATCATCGCATAGCGGCGATGGTCGAGCGTGAAAACGCGCCCTTATCTTATCCGTCTAGGCGAGGGTGAGTGCGAGGGACGTATCGTGTACAGCGTATTACAAATAAATGAGGTTCCCAACATCGACGCCTGGAAGTCGTTTCGCGCGTGACTCAGCGCCGCGGTCACGCGCCACCCTCGAAAACATCGCGTCACTTCGATGCCCGATATTTTCCTACCGTCTTCCTCCCTTGCCCCCTTTTTGTTCTCTCGGTATCTCGTAGGGCGTGCGAGAACGGGGGTGGAACCGCGCAAGATTCGAAATAACCTCGCACGCTCGCGGTATGTATTATATACACCGTAACATACGTTATATACACATATAACTTGTTCCGTACGAAATTGAAGATATACGAAGATACTTTGTTCGCCAGTGTGCGCTTGATCCAATTTTATTGCGAGCACGAATGCACGAAAACGATATCGTAATAGGTACGGAAAAGTAGGCAAAGTACGTAAGTAGGAGAGCTATAAAAAATAAAACAACAAAGTGAAAGCAGTAGATTTCAAAAGGAAGAAAAATTTTAAAGGATACAGAATGAACATTACTACTGCAAAACACTGGAAAGTAGATAAGGAACATGAGTAGGGAAGTAAAACAGAGGAAAAACGAGACAAAAGTAGAAAAATTCAAGAGGTACAAGAATTTTCCTGCTTTTTCTTCGCTCTTGTTCCGTGTAACTATCCTTCTCGCGTATCTCGTCTACTCTCTTGCTTTACAATAATAATATTCTTTAGGTATCTCGAGCGATATCGTCTTTACATGCAATAATGCAACGCGTATAAATATTTCTGAAATTACGTTAAATCTATAAAAATTACTTTACAGGAAATAAAAAGATTTTTGAGGGGGGACACTTGATCGTTGAAAAAGGGGGGTGTCAGTCGCATCCATCCGCCAAAGCATGACGCCACTTGGACGCCCGATATTTCGACTCCCTCCCCTTTCGCTATCGCGCGGCTCGTGCAAGAAGGGCGGCAGAGGGATCCCGTAGGATTGGAAATACCCTCGCGCGCGCACACGGCATGCATTATAGATCCTCTCGGCTTGGGTTCAGATTAGAGAAGGAGACGGTTGGGGGCGTACGGTGCAAAAATAGTCCCGGCTCGGAAAGGCAATAGCTTTTACGGCGTAAAGTCGAGCGTGTGTGTATTTTAAGCGCGCGGAGGGGTATGGGGATGACGCGACGCGCGTAGACGACCCGGGGCCGCTCCTCCGACGCCGACGGCGGGACTCTACGAATTTTAATGCGAGCGAGCCAAGAAAAAGTTGTCGGCCAGGGGAACGCGCCGCAAGCCTCTGATGCCGACGCGACAACAATCGACGATAAATAAACACGTCGCGACCTCGAGGAACTCGGCACGCAATTATTCGGAGGTGCGCCGGACGAGGCCGCTAGGAAGCGTTATTCTTTACGTGGAATGCATATTCCCAGAAATTAGTCGCCGTATGCTAGAGTTACCCAAACTATGTTCCGTGACAAATTCTCACTAATATACAAGGTAAATCACGTAAAAACTAAAGTAAACGAAGTAAATCGAATAGAAACGACAAATCCTCGAATTTCCTCTAAAATCGTACAAATCCTCCCTTTTCACGGGTTTCAACGACAACGAGCCGCCATTGCTCGTAACAGAGATGCTATTCTCCGAGCGGCGAGAGGATCACCTCTCCCATCTTCACCGCTGCTCGCAATAATAATAACGACAACAGTAAATACCCTCATCTGCAATTACAATGGGCCACTTAGCGTCCCATAAATCACAAACCGGCGCTCGCGCCACGCGAATTACGAGAGTCATTCTTTCCGCGCGAGCTGGAATAAGAAAACTTTCTTTCCCGTCCTATTCGACTCCGACTTCGGCCTGTTCCGGAAGTTACCGCGGAAAGGACAGTCGGAATTGGTGGCTATTTAATTAGCGGCTCAGAGAGACGACAAGTTTTCCCTATTCGCGTCGCCTTCTCGGCAATGCCACCGAAGAAACCGTACCGTGAATTTCCTCGAACGAATAATACGCGAGACGAGTCCGATAATTGGTTCCCGATGATAACGACACAGCAACAGAGATACTGGGTGATCCACTAAACACGAAACTCAAGTATCCCGTCTAAAATCTCACGTGAATTTTACTCCATCTTAAAGCTATTCGATTTTCTCGAGCATTTCGTTCCTTTTTATATAAAGAATCGACCATTCGATGAGATATCTTTGTTATCACCATGCCGTGGATCAACGTATCGAACGAGGTGAGCGGCTGCTCCGTTCGCAGTCGAGCACCCTGTATAATAGAGGACCAAAGAGATCCGCGCGTTTGAGACTGAAACTTCTCGGTATCCACTCGTTTCGTAAATTAATTCGCGTCACGGACGAATTTTCTTGGTTATATCGATCGCGGGTCGCAATCGGTGTCGCTCGTCGCATGGTCCAACGAATAAACCGTCCGACGCCAACGGTTGCATCGAAGCTGCTGATAAATATGTATCGTAAATCCATACAGAGGGTGGTGGAATCCTATACAGTGTGTATCGGGGACAATCGATTTTCGGTGTAGGAGGATGGTGTTTTAGAAAGTATAATTTTACTGCACACACCGAGGGCACCCTCTATACATTGTACGTTTTACGTGACACGGGACGTTTAACTTTCAAAAGCTAACCTTATATCGGAGACAACGAACGAAATCGATAACTGGCGCGGTGCGCTTTCGGCTCGATTAATTGTTCGTAAATGTTAAAATTGATTTTTTAAAACTCCGCTCGCCGTTGCAGTGAGCCTGCGCGCGAGCGTTTAGAAGAGTCCGATATAGAGAGATGGAGAATCGTGTTCTCGTCAAAATTTTAACATCGATCGATAACAGGAATTTATCGAAGAACCATGTAAAATTGATCGCTAAAATGCTAGTATTCTTTTAAGTAAGAAAAGAGTGATATCATTGGTTGTAAATGTTGAAATTGGTTTTTTAGAACTTTGTTCGCCATTACAGGAGGTCTCTAGGTGCGCTCGCGCGCGCACGAAGCATAGCAACCAGGAAGCTGCGTTTAATAAACGTACGACCGCGAAACTTTTCACAATTATGAGAAAACAGCGTAATGCGGCCAGATACGAGCGGGATTCCGATTACGAGTGCATTTTAAGTAGTTTCGTTGGCCGTGCGCTGCGTAAGATTAGAAAACAGAGTGAAACTGCGCATATACAGGGTGATTCGCGAATGCATGTCGGTACTACACGTATCAGCGTTTTCCTCGATAATACATTGCAAACAAAGTATACATTGCCTGATAATATCCGTCTATCGGTAGATACTTTTGACTTGACGAGGTAATAAAGTTAATAAACTCACGTCATTCGTCCAAGCTGCTGTGGAACAGTGCCGAATAATGCTCGCAAGATCAGTACTTGGAATGCTTGTCGACATCGAACAGGAGACTGTAGGAGGTAACCGTTTCTTTGCCTGGATGAGGGAGTTTCGAGTTTATCTTCGATTCGGCACAGTTTCGCGTATTTCACGAGATAATCGACGTTTATTTGCCACTTTTAATTAGACTGCCGGCTTTTGTCTTCGACACGGGACCACGCGGGACGCGAGAATTGCGAGCCGTGCTGCCACCTACGGTTGGAAAGGCGAAACGTTTTGGCGGGAAATCGATAGCCAGTATGAAAGGTATCTACCGCGTCTCTGTGCCTACAAACTGACTATACGAATTAATTAACTTACCCGAGGAATCCGAAATTCTTATTTCTTGTTATCACTGAGAAATATAGACCAATAATTTCTAGATTTTTTAACGAATCGACGACACACGATCGAATACATATAAATTATTATTTATGCATTATTTACGAAATTACAGTCACGTAATTTTGTTTCCGACAAAATACAGAGAGTCTCCGTAAACTTATGATTTTATTAAATACCTTTTTACAAGAACACGAGTCTCTATTACTTACTCGTAGTATATGTATAAAAATTAATTTACACGCTCGTTAGGGAGAAACGATGAGCAAGATTATCAAGCCCCAGTTATACGTTATTCCGTGGTAATGGAAATGTGAATCGAGAGGGGAGAGTTCCTCCCCTCGCCTCTCTCCCCCATAAGAGTTGTTATCATTTCCCAGTAACAACAAGGGGGAAAAACATTGATATTACGAAAAATAACAAATATATAGTTTTTATTACTACAAACAATTTTTGTTCGCTCTGAACGTCATGTCGTGGAAAGAGTGGAAACGCTAAATTATTTTATTTTGCAGGAAAGAAAACTTATACTTTCCTCTTCTATCGCAAAGAATAACTAACAAATTATTGATTTTTTTTTTGGAAAAGTATTCCAATAAATATTTGTCGATTTAAAAAAATATGAAAGCCTTTAGCAAGGTTCCTTCCTGCAAAGCTCTTAAAGAGTTTAGCATAGCCACGCTTCTCGCGTTCAAACATAACTAGAATTGTGCAATTAGTCGTGACAGAGTAACATATAGCACCTGAACTTCGGAAACCACCGTAACCGCAAAATTTTACGAATTCAAAGCCCTCCTTCAGCCGCCCTTTAAATCGTACCGTACTCGAGTAACTTTATTTACGCCATACAGTGTCGTGAACGTCGATCGTCGATCGTCGATTTCACTATTTCACGATGAATCATCCCCATCGGTATTTCTTCGGCTCGAATCAACGTCGACCACAGACCAACGGAATCGAAACGATTGCGTCCATAATTATTATACGCAAAGCACCACGCGTAATAAAATACATATACGATGCTCCTCGATTCGTAAACGCGATTTCAGGGATTGAATGAAAACGACCCGAGGTAATTGGGATTAACGCTTCGAACTGGTAACCAGGGCGGAGTGGGGAGGGAGGGCGAGAAAGTTTGATTTATTTGGTCGGGGAGCACCGCACGATCTCCAAAAGCTAGTTAACTATAATTGCCAACTTTCACGTGAAAACACGGACGACAGTGGGCATGGAAAAATTAACGAATTAAATAAGGGTCCTATTAAATATACCTTACGCTTCCGACACGATTATGCTGCTCGTTTATATCTCGTGATACGACAAGTGCTGAAATTAAACATAATTCTTCCTCGATAATTGACATCGACAAATTAGTAAGCTTACCGTTATTATTAACTACGAAGAACGTGGAGGTAGCGCGTCAGCTCGGAATTATCGGGTTACTGCGTTGATTCTTGCGAAATGGTTCTCGTACGAGTCGCGCGTCAAGAGTTTGCACCTGTCGTTCGATTCGGTCCCATTCTTTCTGAAGCGTGCATCTCTTTGTGCACGACTAGTACAAAATGTTTCGTGGATACCTTTACCCTTTGTAAGTAAGTATATACATTGTCCACGCGTTGAAAGCTCCGACGCTAACAGTGTTCTGTCGAATTAGCGTCTGGGCAAGATTAATTGGCCACTCATGGCAAACGAGAAGAAACCTTCGTGACTTTATACTTGATCTCTCAAGACTGCTCGCACCCAAGGATTCTTGCGCATCCATTCGAAACGGTATCTTCGTCCCCGTCTTCTCTGCGAACAAACACTTGTCGCAATAGTTTCTTTAGTCAACGGATAATTTACTGGCAAGTAAAGGTTAATCTTGCTGATTAGTTCTTTCGCGTCACTTTAAACCTATTCCGAGACAAAAGGAAGACATCGATGGTCGAAAAGGAAACCGAAGCACATTTGCCGATCTTCCACGATGCACGCGACATGTCTTCGTCTAAAACTAGCGGAATAGGTCCTAGTCGTATATAACATATGTAGAATGCATCACTGTAGCCATCGGTCCACTCTGTACAACTGCTTGGCGATGGCGTTAGTTCCGCTTGCTGGAGTTGATCAAATACTTGCAGCAATGCGTGAGCAAGTGCTTTTCACCGGTGATATCGTGAGGGACGGTCGTCGGGCTGGTCGATTCCCTGGTGTAAACGTCCAGACCGTATTGGCCTTCCTCGGGAAAGCTGATCGAGAAAGTCACCACGTCGTCGTCGGCGATCGAATGCGTGACGTATTTGGAGAGGCGTTTCTCCTCGATCCCGTTCTTGTGCAACGTCGCCATGAAATCGGTCAGCGGTCTCGACATTCGAAATTGGATCTCCAGCTCGCGACCAGCGAATACCAGTGCCTCCTACGATCGGAAATGAAATTTTCAAACACAGGGTGAAGGTAAAGGTACGAAAACATTAATGGCCACTCGTATGGAAGGTGATTTTCTCATCTCTTGAAATATATTTAAATGCTTTTCTCAAGCGATATCTCCCATCCTTTCGAAACATCAACGTACCTGATGCGTGATCGGTATGAGTCCAAACAATCGGGTCGCCTTTGTGGGACCCCATTCCCCGCTGGCGCAATCTGGCAATGGTACCATTACCGTCTGCAGTTCTTCACAGGCGATCTTGAATTTGCACACACTCTTGAACTTCATTGGTTCACCTGTCAGATATTCCTTCGGTGTCACAGCGTTCGCGAATATGTCCAGAAGAAAAGCCCCGGAACATGGCGCGTGCACCCGAAACGCGACTATGTTCCCAACCACGGACTGTGAACACGTAATAGTCAGACGATAAGAATTAGCTTTATTTGGGCTTTCGATTATCCAACGAGACGTACGTTTTTCGTTTTTACGAAATTAAAAACGATCCACGCAAATGCCACGGTCTTGTCCACGGTACAATTTTCAGGCGTGTACCTTTCACTATTCGAATAGTTCGTTATCGCAACGTCGAAAACCAATATTTAAGGACGTTATTATTATTGCAAACAGTAAGCGTTGACACTAGAAAGCTCCTGTAACCTAACTTTGCGCGTATTCCCGCCGGCCAATTAATTTCACTTCCGAGCAATTAATTAGCAGGTGGCACTTAAACTTCCATTAAAGGTCTCCTCGTTTTAATTATACTTTTCTAATTAGTTTATACGAATAGCGGCGGTGGTAATTAACTCGGTGACTCGTGATAATCGCGGGAAAGTTTTGTTTTCACTTTAGAAACGACGCGCGACGTTGCTCGATGCGTCGAAATCAAACGTGGGCAACATTATATATTAATATCTTGAAAAATGATATCTGCCAAACAAATAAGATTCGAATCAAATCTTGACCAGCTCTCAAAGTTACCTGCATGACGAAACGCTTGAGCGACACTCCGTCGTACCCGTCGCCGTCGTTGTCGTAAAACTTTAGATTGTAGTGAAAAATGAGGGAAGACTGCATATGCGCTGGCATGGCTATCCTGACGGTCGCTGCACCCGTCGAATCCGTGTACATAACGGCGTTCGTGTTCGTATCCGGAAAGTAAAGGCCGTACCTGTCGAATTTACATTAATCGCGTAACTTTCCTCCCGCACGGTGCACATTCGCTCGGAAGGAGCATGTGCGCGTCGGGGAGAAATTGAGGCGACAAATATTGAGATCAAGCAAACGGTTGTACAATAATTTAGCGTCGTGAAACTTGGTCCAAGGGTGTTTGCGAAGAGAAAACGGGAACGCGGTCGCCTCACCTGAAGAACAAAGATCGAACGAAAGGCAGCTCCTCGAAGTCTTTGAGTGAAATCGGTTGTTTGAGCAACTGCCACTCTTCCTGGAGGGGAAAGAACTCGTAGATGAACTCCCGCGGGTCCGTCAAGAAGTAATGGTCGTCGTACTCGTATCTGACGAACAGCAAGAGCAGCAATTTTAATAGTTGACATCGTTTGGATTCCCGTTTTGAAATGTTAAATGGTTTTTGATCGATCAACAGCTTGAAAGTTTACCTCAGACTATCGTTCTTGGCTTTCGGTTGACCTGGACGAGGAACTTCTTTGGCATTGACGAGATGTCGTGCTCCCCAATTGCATTGAACGAATCTCCACGCGCCAGCCACATAAACCGCGTTCCAGCTGTTTCGGAATCTGTTGTCCTCGAAACAGACCCCTGGTTGATATCCAGCCGATTTGCTGTAACCCTTTATGACAACGCAGTGCAGACCTGCGTAACTGCAAGAATAGAATCAGGCGTTTAGTCTTCGATATGAAATTATCGCGAATAAACAGTTTGTAAAAGCCCTGTAAGTTCACCCCTTCCAGCCCTGAGCTGTGCCCTTGACAAACGTACAAGCGAGAAAAATGTTATTTAGGCTTGTATTGTATAAGTTGCTCGACGCACCTGCATAATCGCTTGAACAGAACGTGGTAACTCTCCGTTCCGTGTTTGATGCCCCTCAGCAACCCCATGGGCGTGTCTCCGCGTAGATTTTCATCGAATTGCATGGTATTCAGATTCTTCACGGTGATCCATCGGAATATCGTCCTCGCCTTTTCTATATCTGATCCGCATCTGCTCACCAACTGTCGCACTAGGTCCGTGAACGTTTTCTGATCTTCTTGGGCTACCTGGTTCCCGCAGACACAAACGAGAATCGGTAAATCATCCTCTTTTTTTAATTGTCGATAATAAAAGGTATTTCTTTCTTTTCACCCCAATATTCGATTTGTTTCTGAGGTTTGGTATCGTGTCTCGACAATGTACTCAGGCACGAAAGACGGATCGTAAATCGATTACCCAAAGGTCTCCGTGCACATGGGGATGTAGGATAAGAAAGCCATATCGCGAAAATATGAAAATATCGACGCCGATTCGAGCTACTCTTTAAAATTCCGTGGCTGTAGTCCGCCGCGCCGTGCACGCATCGTCGATATTACATTTACAGGAAGATCCGCCGTTAAAAGGGCAGCCTTTGTCGGAAGCTTACCGAAATAGCTATCTGATCCATGTCAGCAAACTCCAGAGGATCGTTGTAGATGTGATACTTGGCCAAGGCTGGGGGTTGCGGGGGTGGCGCGCGCGATGGATAAGGCAGAGGGGGTGCTTCCTGGGCATAACCGTCCCCCTCGTCCAGGTACAGGCTCTCCTGGCGCATATACTCGCTTCTCGCCTCATTGATCAGCTCCAACATCTCCGAGCTCTGTTTCTCCACCAACGCCGCAGTCGCTGCCCTGAAAATTGATCGGGAGTTGGGTTAGGACCGTGTCGTAGAGTTTCCATTGCGCGACAGGTTTCCAACATTTCCACGTGTTTCCATACTCCGTGATTTCTTGGAGTATGTGAACACGTATCGAAAGCAAACTATGTCGAGTTGACGTTTCCAAGGTTTCGAATGAATACGCGCACGAATATGATCTTAAGCGCATAAGGAGATGAACGAGAAGTTGTTGTCGAGTCTGATTGTGAGCAGATTCAAAGGGGAACGCTTAAAAGGCTTCAGTGAGTAAATAGACAAATATCTCTCGCTGAAAATGTGACAACAAGACCGAAGGGTTCATTTGGAACGAGTTGGCGCAACAAATTTGCGCTCTCGTCGGCATGGAATCAGTCTAATTAGGTAACGAGTACCGTTCGTGCTCCAGCATTTTGCGCGTGAGACTTTCCTTCTTCTTGTCCCTGCGGAGAGTCATGTTCTTCTCCAGGTCCTCCTTCTCCTGCTGAAATTGCTGGGTACGTACTCTTCCGCCTTTTTCGCGTTCCCATCGCGCCGATAGCTGCTCCAGCTCTTTCTCCCATTCGTCCTGTCCGGGTCAGAGAAACGCCAGATTAATATTCAACGTTCTTTATACAGAGATGTGCGCCGCTACATGGATAGGAATAGCATCACTTCTCCTCGTACAAATTCTAAACCCCTTAAACTACATGAAATCATGGAATGGATCGAGAACACTTACTCTGAATTCCTCCCGAATTCGTCTGTCTTCCTCTTCGCGATGGTGAGCAAACTTTCGATAGAGGTCATCCTCTTCTTTGCGATGCTTCATCTCCAAACGCGTCTGCTCGTCTCGGTCCTGGTAATCATAAGAAATTTTATACCTCTCTCCTTGGAAGCATTCTTTTCAACTGCCAATGACGGTCACTCGTATATAAGATTGGAAGCAATTGGACGGATCGCTTCTAGGAACCGTGCAACTCGCGACGAGTTTCACCCGAACAGGTGCAATTAAGCCGGGACGTCTTCTTCGACTATCAAAAAGCTGAAGCCGCGCCTAAGTCGTTCAAAGGCTGCCCTAGTCCAGTTTTTTATCGAGTTTACTTTCACGCCGCGTTTCTGCTTTCCTTCTGGCAGAGTCCCGCCGGAACCGACGAGTTCCATGATCGCCAACCACGAATCGACGCGATCGCAACGCAATGGAACAGAGATTCGGCGAGACAAGTTCGTTTCGCTACCGATTCAGATTTGGACTCGTGTAAATGTAAAAAATTCAACATCACAATTAAAAGTCTCAAAGTTCGAGAACAAGACCAAGCGCCTCGAACAGGCGTTACAGAACTTCAGACGTGCCTGACTTCTATTGCGCAAGCAATTTCCTCCGCTCGCGTGTACAAACAGAGAAGCCCACGCTACACTTACGTCATGGCCGCGCACGTTATTGCGTGAAATAACCACAAATAAGGACAATGTTAGAGAGCATTGACATTTCTAGACGTTCGAAACAATCTCGGAAAGCATTTCGAGCAATTAACCGACTATATTATCCGTCTCCTGTTTGAGTAACATTCAGAAATCGTTTCATTGATATATTATTTTTACCGAAAATTTCTCGCGGTAGTAGGGTGATCGAGTATCGAACGCGTCCAAATCTTCGATTCTGAGATTTACGAGCGTCGATTCGACTGTTTGTTCCACGAATCTTGCCGCTTACGATCCGAAACGAGTCAGCAAGAGTCGCGTACTTTCGAGACCACGAGAAAGCGCGCGCTAGTAGGATTAATTCGGTCAATCTGTTTACTCGACCCATCGAAGAAGTAATTTCATCTGATTTTTCCTCGCGTGACTGGTTAACCAAGGTTCCACCGAGACTTTTGTTTGCGTTTCCCTCGAGCCTGGAGCTATGTTTAATTCGCGACGCGTTCCAGCTAAACACTCGTGATGTCAATCTTACTGAAAGTCATCCGCTACTCGCATGCTTTCGTGCGTATCGATACGAAGTAATGACAGTAAAAGTCCACGTTGTCGGTTGAATTTCAAGGAAAACGTTCCAACCTCCCACCGACGAGACACTCGTGAGCGAACTGGAGGCAAATATTGAATTCCCTCGAACGAATGTAGGTATACACTAATTAAAAGATTCATCGAACGATTGATTATTCAAGGTCTGTCAACGAAACACGAATAAATTATAGGTATTGATTTCGGCTTAATTAAAGTGCCCCAGTATTTCGCCACGATTATAAAGTTAAACGGTTTGTTAAATAATCATGAGCTTAATTAAGGTCCGAGTTCAACGGACAATAAATACTTCACGCTTAATTAATTCTAGGTTTCATAATACTACGTGCACGAATTAATTCATTCGGATCGTGCGCGTTTGCTCGAAAACGACCAACAACAAAAACCGAGTCGTTCGATTTCGATTAGCATCCGTGGTTCGTTCGATTTGCGAATGTGCGTGAGAAGCGAGCCGCGATCGCTCTTAAACAGGATACGCACACGGCCAGCTTCTTTCTCCTTCTCTCTGTTCCTTGCGTGCACGCGATTCCTACCGCGGCCCGGGCAAACGATTCTCTAATTAGCCATCAAGTGCAGTGGAGTACCGCAAGCGGAAGCGATTCTGGATACGCGCGCGAGCCTTTCCTTCGCGTGCTCCTGCGAACGAGGGAAAGAGGGTACGCGTTCTTCCGTGGTAACAGTTCCAGTAATGTTCACGAGGATGTTCGCCGTATTGTTCAACTAATGCCCCCGGAAGCTGGCTAAGAGTCGACGCTTCGATGGAAAATCTTGACGAAGGAACGTGAAAATAAAATTTCCCGGACTTAATTAAAATAATTGAACGTTAGATTTCGCTTGATTCGAGTTATCGTTTCAACGCGAGTACGTTCGTTTCGATCGCTTTCAGGTTCGATGGTAGTTGGAAAATGTAGGTCGAATCACCAACCGATACTTTATTTGAAAACGAGAATTCTTCTTTATGTTCTTTCTAAGAAATGGAATATTTGTTATGGATTCTAGGATCTCAGAACGTTTATATAGCGATATGCCACACGAAACCTTGACGAAAGAACGCGAAAATAGACGATCGGTCTTCCATCTTCTTTGTCCGTAACGATTTTTGTGTTCATGCTTCACCGGCGTCATGAGCAGGACAGTGTTCTTGCGATCGACCGAAGAAGAAATCGTCTGCTCGAACGACTCCTTCGGTCCAAGATCGACGTCTGAGTAATCCGCGGAAGAGTAATTTAGAAAAACTGCTTCAGAAGAAGAGCGTCGATAAATAGAAATTGTAGCTAGTGTTGGTTAAAAAGTTGGACAAGGAAACTTTACTGGTTGAAAAGGATATCACCGATCGTTTCAAAGAGAGAGCAAGCCCTTACGCTTCCGCGGGCGTCCGATAATTTGGAGAACGCGTTTAGCTGGATGTGCACGCGAAAGCGGATTGAGAGAAAACGCGCGCACCGATAGTGGAGCGACTAGCGGCTCGGCCTTCTTCTACGCCTGGCCCGATGGGAAAAGCGGCAATCTCATTTTCATGTAAAGTCCGTCTTCGCCGCGGTACACATTCCTTCCTTGTCGAGCGATTCGCGCATGAAAGTCACGGCCCGACACGGAATGCCGCTCGGCCCGCATTCCGCCGATCGGAAATTCGGGAACCCGACTATTTTCCCTTAAAATGCACCTACGTCCCACGTTCAGGCTAATCACCGTCATGATTTCCACGCGTCGCCGAACACGATCGAAATACCAGATTTTATTGTAATTCGCGGCTCGTTGCCAAGGGAACCAACTCCACGGTCCTGAGGTCTCGATCACTCGAGAAAAGGCCGGTTTTCGTTCATTTTCAAACTAGATGTCGTAATTTAAAAAACATGCAATATTTTACTATTTTTAAAAGTGTAAGTAGTCGTCCTGGTGACTCAACCTGTACATGCGGTAACTCTAAAATCATCGCGTGTTCGAGTTCCAATCACTCCGCGCGTAGTACCGCGTCAACGAATCCTGGTTCCGAATCGAAAGTCGCGATATAGCGTCGACAATTTCGTGTCGAGGCAACGAAACGATATTTCAATGAACCAATCCCGACCAGTATATACGTAATTAACCCGTAGCGACGTAATTGCCGACTCGCCGCTGGAATAGGTAACCCGCTCCTAATACGGCGAACGACCATGACGAATCATTTCACCGACTAATGCCAATGACTCACCAGATAATAATCGATGGGCTTCTCGCGTGCCTTGCTGTAGCCCTTCTGAAGTTCCGTCTGCTTAAGGGCATGGGCGATGTGAAGAGCACTCGCGTCGAACCTCCCGTACTGGTAGCTCCCGTCCCCGGCATAATTGTGGTTGTAAGGCGAAGTCGCACCTCCGCCGGCATTCCCATGAAAATCACGATTGGACGAATTCGTAGCCGGGGGTGAACCGTGTCCGTTTAGGTGCCTGGCATAATTAGGCGAGTCTACATTATCGTAACTGGAACAAAATTATGCAACGGGTCTTCAGGGGCCCAGGGATCGTCTACGAAGATTCCCGCGAGTGTCTCCTTCCGAGCTGTTTCAATTTTGTATTATTATTCCCCTTGTTGTCACTCCTCGATTTTCTTATCTAACTAACGTTAAATGAAATTCGTACGTTTTTTGAAAATTGTGGCCAAGTGACGGTATCGCAAGTTCCACCGTTTGGTTATCAAAGAGTTCACTCGCGACCGGACGAATCCGCGGGAATTTACGAGTCGTATAATAGTTAACGATAAAAGTTTATTTAAACTGTACACGTGGTGGACCAGATTGAATACACAAAGAGTTAAGACCGAGGTTTGGAACGAGTTCGACTGTGGTGTTCGCGAGCTGGGAAAAACGATTGTGTCCGTAGCGAGAGCTCGGAGAGCACGGAGCTCGTAGGTGCAAGTACGCGAGTAACTAGTGTGCTACGTATTTCCACGAAAATTACCGATTATAGGCGACGAGCTTAAGAATGTTGTTGCCTGGTAACAGTGTTTCTCCGCAGTTCCGGTGAGCGCGAGTTTTTATAACGTATGCCAAGGGCGGTGACAATAACACGCGCCGCATTCCAATGGTCTTAAAGTCCCGTTTAATTGGCATAACTAACACAGGCTGACGATTATTCCAACAAACATTTGACTAGAAACTAGAATTTTTGATCGTCAGGTACTCGCGTCTACTACGAGCCAGAACTAGACGTATCGAGATCTGACGCGCGAGCACGATCGTTTACGAGAGTGCAGTGGCTCCGTTTTAAATGAATGTGTTACACCTCTCGCTCGTTTGCTCCCGAGGTTCATTCACTCGCGACGAAGCCTACGCGCTTCTCTTCTTCTCAACTCGTGAAACACGGTTACAAGAAATTCTTCCACTGCACGCGTAATCCATGTGTGCGCGCATGCCTTTCGCGTGCCACTGGACGGAGAAAACGATTCCCTTCGCGTTTATCGAAAATTGACGACGAGACCATCGCAACTTTGTAAATCATTATTATTAATAATTATAAATAGAAGCTTGTTCAAGATTACACAATCGACATCGTTTATTTTAGGTACATGTTACTAGAAAAGACGGCAGCTGTTCAGCTGAACTTGGATGGTCTGCATGATATTCCATTACGTCCTCCATTGCAGAAGTAATCGAAATCAAACAGGCTTTACTGCCTTTTCGTTTATTTTCCTGGCCGTGTAGTAAAATCTCAGCGATCTAGCCTCGTTAATCCGCACTTTCCCTCAATACCGAACGACCTCCCTCTTCAATTAATTTGGATTAACGATGTTTCGTTGAATTTAATCGCGTTACTGCGTTACCGCAATTAAATTCTCCCCGGGGTTCGATGAAATTTTGTTTACCCAGATTTAGCGTGTTATCAGACTCAAATATTCCACGAGGTACCCGAGAGATTTTGTTCGTTTAGATTCTTGTTAAACGCGAACAATCTCTTTTTCAATTGTAGCCAAGGATATTAATTTTCGCTCCATTCTCAAATATAGAATTCGAACAGCTTCAATTTCTGAACTAGCTAAAATACGTTTCTTCAAATATATCACATTCCTACAGTTGAAGGTGTATTCTATATTCCTCGATCGTTTCGCTTCAAAATATACCGCGCATTCTGCGAACTACACTGTCAAAGTGTCGGTAGTTTCTAATGTCAACGTTTGTGGCTCTTTTTAATGGATATTGGTTCCGACATCGTACTGCTTACAAAAAAAAAGCACTTTAAAAGAAGAACGATTCTTTGATCTTCTTATTTACACGGTACCTTTTCAGAGAGAGGGTTTAAAAAACCAATAAACTCGCAGGGACTTCATTTTTTCCCTACGGCGTCCTCGAGATCGTCCCATATACATATTTTACATGCATGTTTTTCAAAGAAAGAATAAAAAAATAGTTTGATATTTTTTTGTGTCGAGCCGTTTTTATAGAAATTAGTCAAGATACTTTAACGAAATTATCGACTGTGCGAAGAGTTGGCAAGTTTAACTTAGTATTTAAAGTCGTTCAAGTGTTAGGTCTTCGTAAAGTAGGTCTCGGCTTGAGAATAAATCCTACCATAGCATATGATACCATTCGATATACACAACAGACCGCGTAGCATGTTCTGCTTGATCAAACTCGAGGAATTCCCTTGCATCTATTTTCAGTTATTTTTCATTTAAAAAATAACCAATCTTGCTGAAACTCGCTTCAACCACTGGCAAAAAGCTGAATACAAAACAGCGACAAACCCCTTGTAGCTTCAGCTGGTACGGCTACGTCGCGTGCTCTCTTACATTGTGCCAAAAATTTGCATAGCTAAACAATGTATCGTTTTTCGCGATATTTTAATATTTTCGAGAGAGCAAAACTAGCCAAGTCCTCTTAGAACGAAATCGATGGTTTCAGCGAACGTTAAAAATTGATTATTTCCCCGATCGAAAGGAGTACGCGAGGTCTGACTCGCGGATCCCTTGGACACGCGATTGTTTCAATGGAATCGGGTCAGCCATTGACATTCCGACTGAAGAGCAAGTGCGGTTCTCGCGCGCACAATCGCGGTCCTGACTTTGTTCGAGACATCGTCGGATTAAGGCCAACAACAGCGATGCGTTATGTAACGAAGATGAACGAGGCGGGATAGCACGGTAGTAAAGAGCGGAGGAATGACACGTATATAGGACTCGAGCCCTGCCTCTGAATCGAAGTGTGTTTGTAGGAAATAATTGTCGCGTGGTGTCCGTGAGAAAAATTCAACACGACCATGGACGTGCAGAAAAGTGTCCGAGTTACGTGAGGGACTTGTTAATCGATCATCAAACTACAGGAGAATGGTTTTTAAATTTCTTTACAGGAACGCAATGAAAGATAATGTTGTTGGTGATAAAGCAAAGCGATCAACGGCGACGTTAACGCGATCGTTTAGCACAAAAGACCATGCCGTTTGCACTGCACTTGATCTCACCGAAGGGAAAGTGGTGAAACTGAACGTGAAGCGAGTCGATCGACTTTCCGGGGTATCGTTCGAATTCTCATTTAGAACACAGGAAACGTAAAACAGAGCGTTAATTCTCCCCCGCGTGTTGTAGTTGGCGTTTTACGGTCGCACGTATCACGGCGTATTCATTAAAAAGCAAACGAGGTCTATGTCGAACAACGTTTGAATTTTAACGACGCCTGAAAGCGCCTCGTCGCGACGATCGACACCTTCTGGCTTTGATTATCCGATAAATCTCCCTAAATTACTCTTTTCCTAGCAATTTTCAGTTCGACCCAATTATCCCTCTTCTTTGATCGATCGAGGCAACGTAAAGAAGCGGAGAGAAAAAAGAATCGTAGATCAAGTTCTCGATCGCTTTCAAGTTATCTTTAAGGCGGCGTGAAACGTTCCGACGGCGTAGCTCAACCCATAACCTTTGGAACAGCGATACCGGTTGCGTGTCAACGGCCACGTCCTTGGAATCGTCAAACGGATTCGAGACGGTCGATTACGCTCTCGTCACGTCCCCGAAAAGTTACACGTATCGGCAATGTTCCGTGAGACGCGACAGTTTTCCCTGAATCGTCGAGCTCCTTCGGGAGCCACTTCCGGCGCTCTGCGACGAGGGAATAACAAGAACCATGCAAATTACTCGACTTGTTTCAATTGTAACCAACGATGCCAATAACGTGAAAAAGATAAAAGAATATCTACTTTTCGATCGCTACATAAAGCCTTATATGTATCTCGACACGTTTTAGGTAAAGAGTGCTATGAAAAATCTCTTACCAAGGTGGATAAACTCCTCGCGGTGACGCACCGCCAGCTCTGATCTGTTCGTTGACGTAACCGCTCCTTGGAACGTTCAGGGCGCTCCTGATGCCCACGCTGGACCCGTCCAAGGTCCCCGGGCCAGGTTTGGGCACATGGCTGCTGCAGTAGACCTCCTTGTCGTTGATCGTGTGCTGGTTGTTGTAGTAGGTCTTCAGGGTCAGTTTCGTGCCGCAGATAGCGCACTTGAAGCAGCCTGCGTGGAAGAAGGTGAAGTCCTTCAGAGGACCCACCCTGTCCACCTGGTACACCGTCTGCGCGCACCTAAGGCACGTGCTCTCGTAAAAGTTCGGCCGATACATGATCGCCGATTAAGGTAATCCTGCGTGATCCTGCTCCTGGGGTTGTTCCGTGTCCCTCAGTCCGCGCTGCACCTCGCTCTGGTATACACCGCGTACGACCTTCGACACGTAAACAGGAAACATCATCAGAACGATCCGCGGTACATTTTTATTTTGCTCCTTTTCTCCCAACAATCTCGTTACACGTATGACGAAACAAAACAAGAAGAACACCTCGATTGATTTTCATCTCGTTCCTCCGCGAGGAAACGCGTAAACGAGGAAAAGTGTTTCATAAGTTCAACGATACACACAGCCCTGCAAAACGCGTGCTTTTAATTGAAGGCAATTATCGTAATGCAAAACGCGCGCGCGCGCGCGCGCGCGCGAATCAGACCGAGGCCGTTTTCTAACTCTCAATAATTACCCTCGCAGGATGTCCGGAACACGAAGAGAGATGGAAAAAGAAACATACCGAAGTTCTGACCGATAGCATCTCGGAGAGCTGTGATCGAACGATAGTTAAACGCATCAGCGTTATTAAAAAAAGAAAACTACGCGTGTATTATCGTGCCGCCAACACTTTCCTGCCAACTTTTGCAACAAACGGTTGCCAATACTTTTTATAGTGGGCGACCACCAACGGTAATTACAACAGATTTTACGACCCCCGTGTACGCCTGCCATAACGTCATCGAGATTTTCGCGTTTCTATCTATACACCGATAAAAAATAAAAAAATAATATTACAAGTAGATAGACGTTTTCACAATTCCTCTCAACGTGCAATTACTGGATAATATCGACAGTCGAGTCATCTCTCTAATAAAACGTTCGAAAGCATTAACTGATAATCGCTAATAATTTATCCTTCGTTTGCACCTAACCTCTCGCGCTGATCCCCTTGAATATTCGAAGAACGTTCGCAATCGTTGGTACGATAACTCCGAAGCATCTTCCTGTCGTGGCTTGCGTGAAAACTTTCTAAATGATCCGTGACTCATTTTTCTGAAATTATTACCTCAGTTTCACCGTTCGTATAATCGAGCATAGCGTTACACAGAACGATCGAGGTTTCCCTTTTCTTTCCGCGAGTCCTCGGCCACGGATACTCTGTTGCGCGGCGAACGATACCACAATGGCGGTTACGTCATACCGTTAGCGACCGTGCACAACAATACCGTAATAAACGCGTGATAGACCCTCTCACGCATCAACGAATCGTGTTTTTTCCAGTCACCGGACACGCGCTGATTCTTTTTTTCGCTTGCCATCGCGACCATTCCCTGCCAGGATAAAATTTGCGCCGAAGAAAAACATTCGGAAGACTGGTCTTCCTGAGAACGAACCGGCGAAGAAGATGTACAACCCAAGTAAAGTTGCGTTTTTTTTACTCCAAAATCAGTGAAAACTCTTTCTCTTCTCACCACTGGCAAATAGCAACACTTGCTACTAAAGAAACGGCAATTAAAATAAGAAAGTCCTAGATAATACAATGAAAAGTGTGTCGAAGAAGAAACTTGAAAGAAGAAGAAACCTCGCCATGGGAAGTCGTCGCTCTGCCTACGCTTCTGCCTACCCACCTTAAATATAATATAATTGCCCAAAATAATATAGATGTTTCAACAAATTTAAACATTTTTATCCTAGCTTTATCCTCGTTTTACGCTTAAAAAAAGTAGTCGATTTTAAATTCGAAACTAGCTTTAGTCGGTACTTGAGCGGCGTCGTTTGTCCCGGAGGTACACGAAGGGAGACGATGCGCATACGGAAGTTGTTGCTGGTGAAGTGCAGCCTTTATACGGGCCGATAGTGGTCATTCGCATGGTATTCGTTGGAGTTAACGAAGAAACGGGCTCGATCGATTCGTGTTCCACGCTCGGCATACCGGTAGTCGTAAACGCTTATGGATACTCGTAAATTCCATCGATACTTGGCATACCCTAATTTTCTTCTCGCGTTATTTTTATTTTTTTACTTTTTATCAACTGCATTTTTCGTAATTGGGTGGATTTCGTCGAGCGTAAATAAATCGGCGAGCCGGCGTTCATTTTAATAGCGTCGGCAACGTTGCGCAACGTCCAAAGAGGAAATCGTAACGATCGCCATAAAACGCGACACTTCCAATTACGGACGAACATCGGATTTCATTCATTGGTAGCGCGTGTGCGGACCCACCTCGATCAACGTGCTTTTTCGACGACGCAACGTTTTGGTTTACTTAATTACGAGCCATTTTGAATGAAAATTCCCCTTTCGAAAAGAAAGAAAAATCTTCTTGTACTGTACGAATAACGCATATTCGCGTACCACAAAATCAATTTTATCGAACGCGTAGCTCCAGGGCAATAAATTTCTAAAAACCCGCGAATATTTCACGACTCCCACCTGGCGTATTCCCTCGTTTCGTGGTTTAGCCGTGTTACGGTCGCTCGTGTTATAATGAAATCAGCACGAGGGAATAGAGAGAGCACTTGTTCAAGCGCCATGACGAAAACGATTACGATCGAACGACAACACGAGCCGCGCGAAAATTCGCGACGTCGCGCATGCGAAGATTATTTATCGCGTTCCTCGAGCCGTTTATCACTCGATATAATGCTCGTTGGGATACCGGTGTCCTCATTCTGGCCCACCTTCTCCTAGGTATTTACGCTTGTCTCGCGCACGTACACGGACACGTACACGGACAGCTGCGTAATTCCGCGTATCGCATCGAAGAAACGAGAAACTTGATCGCGGTAATTGAACATTGACACCAGCCGATTCGAAGTGCGATGTTTATCCTCGATTTTATTCCATTCCGATCCCATTGTAAGAAAATTCAGAATAATCGTGGCGCTAAATCGACCGATACCGTGCATTTTATTAACCGACTTTGAAAAGGACGAGGTTACTCGATTCGACATGTATTTTTTTTTTATTTATAGAATCGCGAAGAGGACCAAGAATCATGGTCGAAGCTCCGCATCGTTTCAAAGTGCAAATAAGCTCGCAAACGTGCTCTGGAGATTCCAAACCGTTCGTTCATCCACCATATCCATATAGATTCTCTTTTTTTAAACGTGTTGATTCGAGAAGTACTCGCCGATTCGATTGTTTATCGAGTCCAGGGGCCCTCGGATTGGACGGAACAGGTTAACGGCATCATTGTTCCGGAGGAACAAGTCGCGCCAGTGTGTCTCGTTACTCAACGCGCGAAAGTACCGGTGAATAGCAGACATTCCATAGGACGGGCGGATCGGGCAGCTCCAGAGCTCTCTGGTACACGTTGCCACGGCACGGCGATCGAGAGATTCGAGTTTATTCTCGTTGGTACCGGGGCACGAGAGGGAACCAGTTCCCCGAGGCGCATCAGATTTGTCAAACACGTGTACCGTCCCCGGGTAAGCGAAATAAATCTTCCCCACCGTGAACGTCTTAGCGGCGGCGTTTCGCGAGAAGAAATATTCGCGAGGATCGAAAGGCGATTCAACCGGACCACGTCGCGGTCGAGACAATTGGAGCAGCACGAGGGGATTAAAAAAGTCGTGTACACGCCAGCAAGGCCAGATTCCCTCCCATTTTACGCGGCTACCACCCATATTATGTCTATTTTATTTGCGTCTTGGCTAGCTATTCGCATCCATCGAACTTCTTACTCCCGAACCGGAAATGGAAAGATTTGGAGTTTGAAGACCCTAAAAGGGCACAGAAACGGTCTACTTACGACCACGTGCTCAGGGCAATATATATCTATCGCAAAATACATCTAGTTAACGCGATGCGATCTTCTGTCATCGAATCCCGGCTACCAAAACTAGATATCGAGTTGCTCGAGTAGCGTATATTCCATGCATACTCACGTCCTCATAATCTTGTCTGCAGCGTAGTCCACTGGAATCCTCGATGCTCGTTCCCGCTCGGTTCGAGCATGAGCATCTCTCCTCCGGCCTCCTCGTCGTCCACGTCCCAACAGGAATGTTCTCCACGGGGCCCGGACACGACTTACTTTCTATCGACGGTCCCCCTTGGTGCTCCGCCTACAGGGAACCACGACACTCCGTAAAATCGCGCACGATGTCACTGGACGGGACTCCTTCTTCCGGTTACACGTTCGCGCCGAGCATTGAAATCACCAGGTCGTCCGACGCGATAGCCGCCCGTTGACACGCGCAACGCGCCAAAAGGGCTAACAGAAGAACGCGAGATTCCAGGAACAGATCCACCTGTCAGGTATCACCGACGTGTCGACTCCACGGGACTCGCCGATCGCGTTACGACTTACGACGCCTCCGTCCAATTGCGACGTAGCCGACGGGCCCGCGACTCTCGAGCTTCGCTACGACGCGTACCAACGGTTTCTGGCACAGTTTTCGATGTGGGTCCGCCGCCTGGAATGAGGTCTCGCCACCAACCGAGGCGGCCACGCGAGATTTCTGTACCTGAATATCGCCACCTGCTTCCTTCGACGTTCCAGGAAGGTCTGAGGTGAGAGGGACGGCCATTTTGAGGGACCATAGTCGCTCTCAGGTGGCGCTATGGTTGGAGAACAGCGTGGGTATATATCACTCTTTCACGTGCGCTCACCTGGCGAGGTTCCGTCTCTTTGTCACCTGTGCGCGATCGACGCTGGCTCTCTCGGTACCAAGACTGCTCGATCGTTGATAAAATCCCACGGATTTTTATAATTTCGATGGACCAAACGCAGAGGTAGGCCTCGACCTCGCGACAGGGTCTGATCCCCGTGTCCTTCATTTGTTAGAAACGAAGTAGGTTCTTTTTTCTGGTTTCGCGATGCTTCTTGTGGTACGAGCGGTCCCGTATAGGACGTTTCTCGGAGCTTGTACGATTGTTTCAAGCTCTGACTGCTGCTTTGGCTCGTTGGAACGTGGTCCCGATTCGCTACTTTCATTCCAGCGGCTGATCGATAGGCCATCACCATGGGAAAAAAAGAAAGCGGTGAACGGGTTGCGAGTCTGTTTACCGAGATTGATGGCCCCCGTTTTAGAATATCCTCCATGCGATCACTTTTCAATCTCTGCGTGTGTATCTTCGGTTCGGAGAATAATATTTTAACGTAATCGAAGCCCAAATAAAAAATTACAAAATCAGACAGATACCGCAAAGACTAAGAGAAAAATGACGATATTAGAAAGAGACTCGGATCAAGCGTATAAGGTCTCAGATTTTTTAAATGTCTCGACTCTGAAATGTTCGCTCTGCATCGCGGAAAAAAAAGGATAACGGAATGGTATTTAAGAAGTCAAAGTTTTCGCACGAGCCGGCATCTGAAGCCCACGCGCGCGCGCGCGAATGTTTCAACGCACGTGGGAAGTAAGTTGTAAGCGATGATGCAACGTGGATATAATACAGATGCAAATATAAGTCGAGAACGGCACGCATATAATTATACCTTACTGTATTTAGTTTTACGACTATGTAACTTCCAGCCTGAATATTTCACCTTTCGATCGGCAAACTTTCCTCTTTTCTTCGCCAATAAAGGAATCGCGCGGAGCACAAAGGAGCTCGTACTTGGCATCTTTACTTTCGTGGACAGTTTATTTGCTTCCTATGCACAAAGTGTTTTAGGTTACCGAAAACATGGAAAAAATACAGAGACGAGTAAAGATTTAGATAGACAGACTACGCCTTTCGGTCTATATAGTCAGTTTATAGGTGAGGCGTCGCGTAGGCGGCGCTAGTATCTCGCCCCGCATAACTTCCAGAGCTTTCCTACTCGGACGGCCACGACACCCGTCTCAACGTCTAAAACTCTCGATAAATCCCGCGATTATGATTCGTTTTTCAACTCTATCGGAAAGTAGCAAAATCCTCGTTGATGAAAGAGTGAAAAAGATGATGGAAATGCCAGTATATATCGCGGCATTCAAATGATCCGACGCTCGACTGATCTCCCAAAGAGTGCCAGGCTCCTAAGCGTCGCGATATATTTACGCGAACGGGGAGACTTCGGTAAAACGGTGGCAGCGATCCAGCAGCCGTGTTACCAAAATAGATTTCGGCTGCGGCAATGCAACAGCTCCCCTGTAAACGAGCGCCGCGGAGCAGTCGGAAGCAGCCAGTACCGTGACGACCAGTTCCCGAGGAAAACCGGAGAAATCGCCTCCGCGAGGTCCCACATGAATGTGAGTGCTGATCTTCCTTTCACGAGTGCATTATCCGGTGCATCGCAACAACGCCTCAGACACGGGGCATAGTGCGTCTTTTGTTCTCCACGGCGCGTTTTCAATCGTGATGCATCGGCCTGAAAGTGTTGGAGCGCGCGTCCTCCCTTCGATCCTCTCCGAGATGGACAACATTCTTGTCTAGATGAAAATTTCAAACAAAAACGACGAAAGATGAATAACTCAACTCGTGCCGCCTGCGTAATAGAGAAGCGCAATAGAGAACGACAATTTTGTCCAAATAAGAATTTTGCCCATCTCCGCGGGGAATCCGCCTTCCCTTCCCTATTCGTGGCGCCAATTACGAGAGTCGACGGAAATTATCGTTACGCTTAAAAACGAAATTTCACCGAGTTATACTTTCGCTGGAGGAGACAAAAGAGCATCGTAAGAAGCACAATCGATGGTTCGTTGCGAGGCTAGATCGCGGAAGTGGCCGCGGGGGATCTCACACAAAGTTCCGCGTTTTGTCCCGTGCGCCACAAACCGGAAACAGGAACGACAGATTGGTTAGTTCGCGAAGAAGACACGCGATTCTGCACATGGAGCAAATCGTACGCGATAATAAAATACGAGAATGTTATTGCGTAGATAAAAAATGTTTTCAGAAGAAACTGTAAAGAAGGTGACTAGAAGTTTGGAATGGCTCCAACTTTGGCAGACTTTAGCAATTTCATCGAGAAATAGTGTCCCGCGAAGAAGCGTGTGCGCTTTCATCGCGCGACAAACTTTCGTTTAAAATTAACACGTCGCGTGTAAGATCCATTGACTTGGCAAATTTGAACGTCGACGAAAGCCTTCTCCAGCCTAGACCATCGGGTGCCGCGAGGCTAAATTTATAATTCTTGGAAATCGGATGCTTTGTTGCTCTCGTTAGTGGACAGAATAGCAGCATAGAACAAAAGAGTTCGAACCAGCGGGAAGAACAGAAGGGGTAAACGTTCTAAAGATACGTATGGCTCTACTTCGAGGATCTAATTCACGCGTGTGGAACTCGCATGCGGCTACGCTGGCTGGAATCGCGGATAGAAAATTATCCGTCGTCCCTGCGACGTCGGCGTCGTTCCCTTCGATATCCGGTCGACTAGACGCTTCTTTTATCGCAATGTAGTGGGCTACTCTTTCGTTGTATAAACAAATTAAATTTGTCCACTTTGTTTACAATGAGATTTGTTTACTTTGTTAGATATGTATCGGTCCACAAAATGGCCGACACGGATAGAGAATCTCGTGTTTCTAGGCAACGGGCAATTATTCGATATAAATTATAGCGTTCTTGACCTAATTGCAAGGTCCAGTCTTCTCGAGCAATGATTCTTACTTGATAGAGACAGATGTATATAACATCTTTTGTCAAGCTCGCAAAAACCACGGTATGTCTCGTCATCGGCGTCATTTGGAGATTGTTTATCTCCTGCTAATGCAATGACTCGTCCCGCACGTGTGAATTAGCTCGAACTTTGAACACGACCGCGCTCCGTCGTTTCACGAGGACGAAATTTTCATCCGCTCGCAATTCTTCGTGAAAGGCTAACGTAATCCGTTGAAACGGTTGAATGAATACGCGAAAATAAACTGACGATATTTACGAATTCCTCGCATTAGTGTCAACGTGAAGACATATAACGTCGCTTGTGTCCGGTCGGCTCGATTTTATTTCTAGACGCGGAACACAGACTTTTCTCCCCTCGAAAATAGAATCGATTTCGGTCGGTTCCGGTGGAGGAATCGGTCAGGTGACGTCACGCTTTCTCGAGGATCCACTCGAGAAAAAAATCTCGATTGCGATGCATCCTCGAAATTACTCGGCCACCTAATCCAAGGTGCGATGACATGAATTCACGCACGGCTTGGCAGCTGTACGCGAGTCAACGACGCTGCCAGCTTGTCTCGACGCCTCGATTAGAAATTGCGTGTAAAAATGCGGCCCACCGATAAACAAAACCTGCTTCTAATGTAATCCAATTTAATCCAAGCGTCGAGGTGACATTTTACTAATGTCGGAATGAATCACCCTCGTCGGAATGATTCCACGGATATCGGTGATGCCGCCTTCTGCAAACGCCAGAGAACGTGACAGAATGCATACTTTACAACCTTATTAGGAAAATCATGAGCTGACTCAGGAAACGTAGATCTAGATAAGTCGCGTAACCATTGGATGATCTCATCGATGCCTTACGTTTTTCTGCTAAATGGGAAAAAGTACCATAAAGTGTGCGCTCGGATAATCCTAATCTTAAAATATCAATCAGTCGTTTTGTAAATTACTCCGATCGGTATTAAATACTGATCTAATTCTGTTTTAGAACCCGGGAGCTGAAAAATGGCGCCCAATGGCCATCTCGAATCCATCGACCCGGTTGCGCATGGCAAGATCCATGCCCCATTGGGTGCTGGTACGTACAGTGAACTCGATAATCCTGACATTTATCCCTTTCGATCAAAAGTCTAAATTGTTGCGTAACTCGTGTCGTATCGTTGGTTTCCACTCGGTGATGTCAAAGATAGAGCAGTGTATAAAATACGTAAATATTTACAAAGGCACAACAACAGAAGGAAACGGAGCAACAACGACGACCACCGACCCCGCCAAAGATACCCCCACCGTCGCTCTCCGGAGACTGTGGCGACCCTGACTACGAGATCATCGAATTCCCGACCCGACCGCAAGCGCAAAAATCCTCGACGCCGATCACGAAAGCCCTGAAATGCGTCCTCTGCGGCACCGAGAACGTGTTCGCCCGATGCGACGCTTGCAACGGCAACTACTGCGAGGCCTGCGACGATATGAATCACAAACACCCGAAAAGGAAGGGCCACGTGCGAAGACGTATTCTCACGGATCTAGCGACGAGAACTCGACCACCGCTACCACCCAAGGGGGAGAATTCGTCGAATCCACCCCCGATACCGCCGCCACGACGAAATCGCAAGACTCAGGTAGGATGCATTCTGGCCTGAGGCTTTCATCCCTTTCCGTAAATCTTCTTCCAGGACGACTCGTCGACCTTAGGTACCATCCTCGAAGCTGTCCGAAATCGAATCAAGGGATCGCTGAAGGATTCGATTGCGATCAGCGGAAACCAGGTTGCGAGAGTCGCGAGTCCCATTTTATGACAATCTTCGTCGTTCCTCCGAGTTAGTTGTGGTCCCAGTGAGATTAGTTCCCAACGTCAAACGTTTCAGCGTTTCTGTGTACTTCCGGGTCTGTAACAGCGACGAGTGGCAACTTTGTCTCCGGCGATTCGAGTCGTTACGTTTCTTTTACGTCGTTATGCATTCGTAGATTGTTAACTGTTACTCGTTGTTGGTTGTACAAGCATCGAACGACACCCAGTCGTCTTGTAGAAAACGTCACACCGGGGCAACGAAGATCGTTAAGCGCGACGATCGACAGGAGCCTCGTACTGCCGTACAAGATTGCTGTTCCGTGATGCGCAGAGATTTTATTGTATATTGTCGTTGGTAGTTTTTAATATACCACGTTACCGCAAAAAAAAAAACACACCTGCCGTATTCACTGAACCCGTTTCACTCTTTCACTCCGTCGACGAAGAAACGGCGGGGAAACAAACGAACAGGGGACGTGGTGATTCGTGCACGCTTCGCGTTGATCAACGCCGGCACCGACGCGACCGTGAATATGGCAGATCACGGTGAACACGATCATTTTTCGTCGTCCACCATCCACGATCCACGATCCACGATCCACGATCCTTTGCTTCGTTACTTGGTACATTACATACTCGTTCATTTAGTATATACAAACTCTACACACATTATTTTCAGGCTACGATACTTTGACTCGATGCACGATTTCTCTTTTGATCGAATGATTATATATTTCATGGCGAACCATTTCCACCTGTGTTGTTTACACGTTATCTTTTCTTTGAGTTGCGAATTCAGTTCCGCCTCGTCGGGGGCCATTATTTCACTTTGTTCACTAACGCTTTGTTTACCAATCGATTTAGTCGCAATTTAATTTTAGCAACGCTTCAGCTGCGACAGGCACTCCACGAAGACCCAGCGTTCTCTTTTTATTTCGATTTTATTTCACACCGTCCACGCAATCACAGTAGAAAAATGCATCCGCACAGTTCCCGACAACGACACACCGAGCACTGTTCAGCTCAGCTCGACTGTGTAATAAAGTTCAGGTTTCCGCGCTTAGGCTAAATCAACGCAAAACCAGGGACCCACGAATCTCTCCTTGATCGAGAGAGTCGGCAGCTTGAAGCGAACACTTCCGAACACTCCCAGACCTCTATCGGCGACGATCGACGCGAAAACTGTGTCGAAATCTACGCAATCGGTCAACACCGCTCCCATCGAAGGATCCGGATTAGGCACCGACAAAATGTCCACGCTACAGGTAACCTTCACCCTTCGACCGTTCACGGGATGACCGCGACACCTTTGCTGGCAGTTTGTAAACTGGCTCGTGCACGGTACAGGTTTGCAAAAGGTTAATCCGCAGGTTTGCCGACTGATAAAAAAACAACCGTTCGTAATGTTCCGCGTGTAAGCGTGTAATCCTGTGGACAAGCTACTGGAAACCTCTATCGTGTGCAGGCCGTTTAAGAAAGACAGGAAATAAATAGCTGGAAACCTTTAGGAAAGATACAGGAAATATCAAGAAGCGATGCGAGCGCAAGACGCCAATAGAAGAAGGCATACTTCTAGCGACATCGCGAGAGACACTTTGAACACGAGGCCGATGAGCATGGGCAGCCCTAAACCAGCCCCACCAGTCCCACCTCCGCCACCTCCTAGGTCTATGATACAATCGGCGAGCGTTTGCGATTTATCGTCGTCTCACATGTGGAACCCTGGAATGCATCAGGTAAATATTAATGGCGTAAATGCAAGAATAGAAAATATAATACATAATGTTGTTGTTCAGGCACAATCCATGGCACACCTAGGTACAGGCGGCCACATGCCAATGATGTGGTATCCTCCAAACGCCCCCTGGGACATGACTATGGGTGGTTCCACGATGAGTCTAAACCACCCAGCGATGTGGGGTTACCCCATGGGATATCCTCCATCGCAAGTGCTACCGCCGCATTACCCAGGATCTCACTCGCGGCCCCACAGTCCTGCCCGAAGTCTGAAATCTACAAGAAGATCCAGAGCACCTTCCCCTGCGCCCAGCTTGAAATCCAGAAAATCGTTAGTCTCGAGGTCGCGATCCAGAAGATCTCAAGGATCGCCGTCAGACGCGAGTTCCGAGGACTCTGGGGAATCCGATTTTGACGACAGACTATCGCGCAGCTCCAGAGGTACCAGACGCGGCAGCGTGTCCAGGAGCACCAGGCACAGGAGCTATCACGAGGATGACACCAGCAGGATTCTGCTGGCCAGAAATCGTCGCGAGTAAGACTAGTTTAAAATTTGTCCAGACCGTATACGGTACCGATTAAATCCTGTGCTTTTCGATGACAACCTGGCGTTCTTTTAGACGACTGATGTCGGAAGAAAGGATGCCCAGCACCGAGAATCAGTGGTCCGAAAGTCACCCGAGCAAGAGATACTCAACGTCGACCAGAAACTTGGACGAACTCCCGAAAAATACCTTGAACGCCCGCAGACGATACGATCAGGACGAACGTAGATCGTCCAAGGTGGATCCTCGACTGGACCGCGTGCAAAACGGAAGTTACCGCGATAGGCAACGACGGAGCACCGACGATGAGTCCTCCGATAGAAAATCCGCCCTGCCAGGTCGTTCCAGAGTCACCAGCTCCTCCGACGATCATTTCGAGAGGGTAGACGTTACGCCACGGCGAAGGAGCGACGAGGTTCCGAGAAGAGCGTCCTCCTCAGCGAAGAGGGATGGGAGGTTGGATGACCTCGAGAGATCCTCTCGCAGGGACTCCCGAAGATCCTCCATCGACAGCGACGCGCAAATCTCGAGGAGAACTCCTTCTCGAGACGCGTTGTCCAAGAGAAGCCAGGACGTCGAAAAGGTAAACAAGGCAGACGACGAAACCACGTTCCGTACGATGGCGAGGAATCGACAAAGTTCAAAAATGAAAGAAGAAACTTTGATTAGAAGAGAAGTATCGCTGGACGAAACGGACAAGTCACCTGTCGGTCAAAATTCCACAAGATCGTCCATGGATTCCGACATTCAGAGCACCAGAAAAACGCCATCTCGCGATCCCGAGCCTAGGAAATCCCGGGAGACCGAAGACAAAGAAACGTCTCGACCTAGTAGCGGGAACCGAGAACCGGAGAGTCGAGAAATCAGACGTTCCGTCGAAAGGGAGAGACGAATCGAAGAGATTCCTCAGAGAAAAGTGGAAAGTCCGACGGTTAAACGTCTGGAAAGCCCTACCTCGACGGAAACGAAAGCGAAGAATAACGTTGCGTCCAAAGGTATCCCAGACGAGCAGACAACAGCGATGGAGATACCGAAGGAGGAATGGGCCTGCGAGCACTGCACCTTTATAAACAATATAAAGGACCGCGTCTGCGTGGTTTGCTGCAAAACAAAGAGCAGCGCGTTGCCACCGAGCAACGAGGAGAATCCCGAGGACGTTCCAGGCGGTTTCAGCGAGATCCCCAAAAGCGAATCCGCGACCACGTCCAGCAACCTTAGCAATCCCAGCCCCGACATCGAGAAAAGGACGAGCCTGTTAAAGATATCGAACAGCGAAGAGAGCGGCGATAGTGGCTCCACGAGAAACAAAGGTAGAGCTAGGCGCAAAATCAGCTTTTCGTTTGGCACCAAATCGCAAAAATGATTTGCCGCAACCAGTGTTATACCTGTTGCCTTTATCTCCGACACCGAGTGTGTCTTCCTTTGTCTCGAACCGCGAAAGCATCGCGTCGCGTCGCATTGGGTTGTATGTTGTGCGTTTGTCCATCTTCGTTTCTCTCTCTTTCTTTCTTACGAAAAGATAAACACACTACCGGATTGTCCTCCCTCTCGATGTATACCCTTGAATGAATAATAAAGAGACATGCAAACTGTTTCGTACGCTGTTCAGTGGGAACCAAATGCATAGTCGTATTTGAAATGAAGCCACTCTTCCTCGTTTCTTTCCTTTCGTCGTTCGATCATGTCTGGTGCGTTATTATTCATTCAAGAGGAGCTAGTTTCAAGCACGGCCGTGCATTTGGCTGCTGTTCTTTTCGATCCTGATGAAAACGTCGCGTTGGTTCGAGTTTGTTCCATTCCGTTGTGAACGCTCCAAGATTAGATTTTGCGTCGAGCAACTTTTCCGTGTCCTAGCCTTTTAAAACTGCTGTTGTTGTAACAGACCTCGAGTCTCGAGTTCTTAGAGTACTCTTTAAGATTGTCCTTGACGCAGTGACTTAAAATTACAGATACCCCGACGCTGGAAGACTCGTCTGCGATCGTCGCGGAGAGCACGCTTCCGGAATCCGCGACGCCATTAATACCGAATGATTCGTCAGCGACTACCGAGAGCACGCGGAGTGTCTCCTCCACAAAAATAAACGATGCGGAGCGACAAATGTCGCCCATAGAACCACCCATGCTAGGACAAATTCATAAAAGTTACTCAGTTTCCACGGGAACGTCTCCGCCGCCTCAAAATATTTCGACTCAAGTAAGAGTTTCATTCTATTTAAGACGCGTTAGAAAAGTCACGCTCGATTCGACGATAGAAGGGAGCGAAGATTCGTTATCGAAAAAAAACACGGCTTTCAGACGTACGACTACCTTCCAGCGAGAGGAAGCACGGGATTCGCAAGATCAGCATCAGTCTCGAAGGGTCTATTGTACTACGAGGACAGCGACGTGGAGGTAAAACGCGAGATTGGACGAAAAGAGAGATTCGACTCGATTCGATTCGATCCGCTTCGAAGCACAGTTTTGTAGTTTGAATGCTCCCAGTTATTTTCAAACTTGTATTCGGGTCACGTTATTAGTAAAGCGCAGGGATCTCTCGAGAGCTCGAGGAAATTCGACCGAACGAGTCGCTCCTCGTGCGAGCCGAAAGTGCCCTTCAATTTTTAATGACGCGTCTTGAATACGGACCCGTGCATAACGTAACGGTTTAATGGAAGACAACCATTCGGAGCGTCTGTTCCAGGAGCAAACCAGATTCGCGAACAGCCCCGATCTGTATCCGCGCGTCAGTCAGGAACAGTATCTTCAGCAGTTGATCGGTGGGCCAAGCAGGGATCGCACGCGACGGAACTCCATCGACTCGACCCACCTTTATTATCGTTCCAGGGTAAACTTGACGCCTGTTCCTCGGGAATCGTTGGTTTCTAATCCCACCTAATCCTCATCTCTGCTTAACAAGATTTTAGTTTGACGTAGCCTCGGTGTGAACGTAGGCAACGTTACATTGTTCGCAGCTGCGATATATTTGCCACCACCCGCCCACAACTCCAACGAACTTGTTTGCGCTTCCGTAGACGACGATCCATCAGTTTGATCGTAAACAATGTTTTTGTTTGGTACACATGGTTTTATTTTTATAGACTAGCTGTTGAACCTGTAGCATCGTTATCGTTATCGTTATCGTTATCTTTGCACAGAAGGCGTCTTACGACGATCTCCTCCGTTTCCTGTTCCAGGAGCCCAGCCAGCCCAGATACATCGAGGCAGGTCCTAGTACTCAAGGAGTTTCGACTTTGACTCGACAAGGCTTGGAGATTGTCCAACTTCTTCGCGAAGCTGAAAGACAAGGCTATACCACTGACGACGTGCAGGTAGCGCTATCGCAGGGTGCCGCCAACCCTATCGACTGGCTGAAGGCGCAATGGCCCCACTTGGTGGAGACGGTGCAAGTACTGGCAACCACTCATGGCAAGGAGCTCAAGGAAAACAACGTCGGGCCACTGACTGCCGTCGAAGCGAAGGAGGCCTTGAGATTTGCCAAGGGCGACGTTTGGAACGCCGTCGCAGTCGCCGTTCAACGACGACAGCAGAAAGTAAGAGTTTCCTAGAGATCCCTTTGCGCTGGGTCTCCGGATACTATCCCTGATGTTTTCGATGAATATCAAACATGATCTTCGACAGTGCGAGGATATAATGAAGAAAGGAAACTTCTCTACGGCGGAAGTCGTGAAAGCGCTCGAGAATAACGACGGCGCCGAGGACGCGGCTTTATTCGAGCTACAAAAGAACCAGCTCAAGCCGTTTTTGATGAGGATCTGGGGTCCTCCGGTTGGGGTGGAGAACGACGAGGCTGCACCGCGGGAAGGTCAGCGAATCTTTCACGTTGGAGCATTGGTTATCGGATTCTCTTCTCTCTCCAGGGAGAGATCTCACTTTTTTATTAACGTTCCGTATTCTCGAAAGTGTCATAGAACGTGATTGTTTTAGATGCGGCAGGTGCGGTCGGTGGTGGAACGGGTGTTACCCAACAGGTTTCCAACGTGTCGGACTCGGAAGCGAGGAAGCAGGTAATGTCACCAATCGTTGAAAATTTCGTGGCGTTGCAGGCCGACTTTCAAAAGCAACTGGCAGCCCTCAGACAACTGACCGATAACTGGCAACACGATAAAGACCCCCTGAACACACTCGGTAATAAGCCTGATAATCTGTACGAAGCTAACGATGGCGATCGAACCGTTCTAATCGATAAAAATCTGGTCCCAAGGGCCGCGTTAGACCTCGATGTACCCGCGGCCGCGGCCATTAAAACGCAAGAGAAACGCCATACGATCGACCTCGACGGAGAATCCACGCAAACAACCTTAGATCAAATAAGCAATCCCGCGGTTCGAACACCCGATGCATTCGTTGCGATCAAAAATCTCGATCGGGACGCTTCCGTAGCAAATCTAGTCGAGGTAAAGGCACGAGAAACTTGGAGCCTGTCGGAAAATTTGTCCAAGCAAAATTTACATGAAAAATTAGATGAGAAAACGATCGACCTTCTTGTCGCGACTAAAGATAAGGAGATTTCGGAAACCGATAAAGAGACTAAGAATCGATCCAACGAGTCACGAACGAAAACGAGCGTCGAGAAAAATAAGCCTTCAACGGGAATAGAACCCGTGGCGAACGATTCGAGCAATGCGAGAGAACCTATGGAACGCACGAAGAATGTAGCTCCAGAAGTAACTGAAACGAAACACGAAGAAATGCTTCCTTCGTCCAAGGAGACTCTAGATTTTCCTGAAAGGGCCGTACAAGTAGATAAAGCTTCTTCGGCTGAAAGCTCGAGCATCCCTCTGCGATCTAATCCGCTGGAGGGCAGTTTATCGGAGAGTAGTAAACTGGAAAATCAAGATTCCCCGGAAACTGACAAAGCTGACGAGTACAATTCGTTAAACGAAAAGATGTCGCAGAATCGAGAGGAAGAGAACCCTGGGAACGCCGCAGCGCTCACCTCGACAGAGACTGACGTACTCCGTCAGCCATCCGAAACACCTGAAAGCGAAGAATCGATCGAGCTCGCGAACTCGACCAACGGAGAATCATCCGCGATGCTCGAAAAACTAGAATCGCCGTCTATCGCGCCAGGAAGATTCTCTTCGACGGAACAAGTCCCGCGAAAAAGCAACGAGACGCACGTGGCCACGGTAGAAGCGTTGATATCCGCCGTAAAGTCTCTGCCCGAGCACGTACTGGGTTCTTTCATGTCGGCCATGCAAATACTATCGCCGAAGAAATCTATCGAGGAAATCGATCGACCGAAGGTTCTCGACGCAGCGACTAGAATGGAAGGAAAAGGGAGAACGGAACCTCCGGGTCTAGGAGTTCCGAACGAGGACGATTCCAACAAAAATGAAAACGAAAGTAGCAAGAAAGTTGGGCCGCAGCGGGCAGCAACGAAAGAAGCTGCCAGGGGGATAAAAGAACCCTCGCTCGACACAATGGAATCCGCGACGTCCGAAACGACCGCCACCGACATCAAAAAGCTGCAGGAACTCGAAACGGTACGTACGAACGAAAAAGACGCTGTCGCGGCGCGAACTAACGCGAAAGGGAGGATAACGGAGACGCTGGAAAGAAAATTTGACGGTAACGAGGTCTCGAAGGACCTGTCGAATCAGGAAGCGGAAGCGGCGCCATTACCGAGCCAAGAGACAAAAGGGACAACGATAGCCGCGAACGAGCTGGCCAAAGTAAGTTTGCAAAAATGTCATCCAGAAGTTACAGTCGATGGCGCTAACAAAACTCGAGAGGACGATGAAAAAGTTAACAATCCTCGGGCTGCAGCTACAGCTGCAGCCTCGAGCGATGACGCAAACATTTTTAAAGCTGATTCACCTCATCGTAATCACCTCGACGCGCATTTAATTAACACGAGCGTTCGATCGATTCGCGAACAATCATCCGCAAAGGAAGCTGGCAGCTCTTCCGTGAATAATCCTGAAGATTATTCGCGACCTAACAATGCATCGAACGAGCTGCTCGTCGTCGACGAGATCATTGGCGCGCAATCATTATCACTCGAGACGTCAGCCGCGGTCGGCGACTCGGAAACGTCTGCTCGTGAATCATCCGATAGGCGAATGAATCTCGCGGATATTCGGAGCAGCGATGATAACAGTGTGGAATTAATCGACGGTAGTTTAACGGATAAACATTCTGTAGAGATTGCAATTACCAATGAGCTTAGATCGTGCGCTGGCGAATCGACTAATTTCACAGTAACACCATTACCCCTGGCTTTCGCTATCGAAGCTACTTCAATTTACGAACTTTGCGAAGCTCGCACTGATCCCTGCGCGCCGATGCTGGATCGCAAAATTCCTCGCCAGAATTTTGAAATTGTTACACTGGGAATTTCCGAGAATTTCGAAATTCTTGAGGAGGTTTCCCAGAATCCTAAAGATATTCGTGGAGAAATTCTTGCAGAACCTATTTCAGGGATATCCAAAATTAATACACAAGACACGATACAAGTTTCCGAGGATTCCAAAATTATTACACGCGAAATTTCCGACCATCCGAAAATTCCCTTTGAAGCGATCTTCGAGGATCCTGCGAACGTTCTTAGTGAAATTTCTGTACACCCTGAGACTATTATTCATCGAGCTTCGGAGGATTCCAAAGATTCGGAAACTGTCACAGATCAAATTTCCAAGGATTCCGAAGTTCTCGCGGATGAGTTTTCCAACGATTCCGCATCCACTGTCCAGATAATTTCCAACTATCCCGATTCCGTTACTCGAGAAATATCGATAGATCCCGAAACGGAAACTTGTCGAGTGTCCGATGAACCTACGATAGTTGTCCATGCAATTTCGAAAAATTCTCAAGCTCATCTCGAAGCAGTTCCCGAAGAATCCCATAGCACTGCTCAAGAAACACCCGAAAAGTTCCAAACGGAGACCCATAGATTTCCCAACGAGCCGAAAACGATTATCCACGAGCTGTCCAAAAACGCTTTGCACGTATCCGAGAAAGTAGAGCAACCTATCTCTGTTGCATGCCATATTCCTCAGCCCGGCGACAGAATCGATACCCGTCCAATAACTTCCGTAAGTAAGTCGTTAGACTCCGAAGAGAATCCTGCTCGAATCGATAGTCAATCGCGAACAAAAGAAAGCAAATTGATATCGATCTCTGCCGAGCAACTTGATAAGGTAACAAAAGACGTCTGTTCGTTTCAAGTTGAAAATGATCTCTCAGTTATCGAGGAACAGGATCTCAACAGAGAGGATGCGGATGGAACAAGTAATTCGAAAGATACGTCAAAGTTGGAGAATTTCTCATCGGTCGCAGACAATGAAAGGCTCCCGGCATCCGTGGAAACCTCTACGATATCGAACAACCTCGAGGCAAATAAAACCTCCGGACCACTCGCGAATATCGAATCGACAATTTTAACTGTTTCAAGTGACTCTCGCATTACCGACTCGTCGTCGAGTTCGCGATCGCATACTTTGGACGCCAAATCCGCCGTTAACAAGCTAAATTCTATAGACGTTAACAAAATTCCGAAAAATCTCTTCGATCCTAATAACGTTGTCGATACGTCGCGCAACGCGTCCGACTCGAGGACGATGAGCCACGATGGGATTCTTGAAAATGATTTCAATTCTAACGCGCCCGACAATTTTAACAAACCAGCGAATACGACGGCAACGGATTCGAACAACAATGCGCCTGATTCGGTATCGACCGACGGTATCTCCCACAAAGTTCAAGTACAAATTGCGAACAGAGATTCTAACCTGTCCGTAGACGATAGCCTCGTAAGCTCCAGGATGCTCGTCGCACGCGACTCGAACAAGGACATCGATTCAGATTCGAAAACAAGGATTAAACAGATGGATCCAACTGTAGGAAATTCAAACGACGTGCCGTCCGACGGAGTTCCAGAAATCATAGAAATTCAAATAACGGAATGCCCCATGATAGCTGTGAACGATAGCGCGCCGATAAAGACGCTGAAGAACGTATCCAACGTCGAGGCAGTCGTAGCTAGCGAATCGGTAAAATTGGCAACGGAAAGTCAGACCAAAAAGAGCGAAACGATCGCGGCTTCTAGAGAAAGCGTCGAGAACGATGTAGCTGATGCAAATGGAATCGATAAGAGCGTTGCTCCTCGAGTTGCAGTCAAGGAGAGATCGAAATCTCCTGGCAAGAAAGTCGGCAGAAGGAGGTCCCCCGTGAAAGTCATCAAAAAACCGACCAACATACCGAGAAGAAATTTCGGAAAATCGAGCCCCAAAAAAGCGATCGTCGCGAAAGCTAAGGACGTAGCGGCTGACATAACTCTCAGATCGATTCTCCCAAGTCAGAGGACACCGAAAAGAGAACTCGTGACAAAAGGAGTGTCGAAAAGAGTTCCATCCATCGTCACGACCAATAAAACAGAATCGTCAACCGTAGCGGTTCAGAAACAAATTTCCAAAAATACTAAATCGAACAACGTTGCATCGACGACAGAGAAGAGGTCGAAAATCTTGCGGACCATCTCGAAAGGCTGCGAGCAGATCAAAAAGTCGATAATACCTCCTGTACAACCTAGAGACAAAACCGTAAAAGTACTAACAGAGAAGAAGAAAGTACCAGCGTCGAAACCGAAAGCTTCCTTCTTCTCCAAGATCCCCGTCTTCACTGGGAGGTATCGTCCCGCGAAACAGGCTCCCAATAGCGTGAATAATACCGCGTCGAAAACTGCGGGTCAACAGTTTGCCGAAAAAATGAGTTCAAACGCTTCAAAGATAGAGACGGAGCAAAAAATCGGCTCCAGTAAAAGCAATATGTACTCGCGTGTCGGAAAAGTGGATATAGCGAGATTGGAGATTCCCAAGAATAACAGCACGAACGAGAACAAGAAACAAGGTAAACCTAGGCTGGACGAAGCAGTTGAGTTAAACGAAGAATTCTCGTCGATTGGTCTGACTTTAAAAGATACAGATTCCAGCGAAGAGTACGAGCTGGAGGGAGACTCCATCTTGGACGAATCCTCGGATTTTGAGAGTGCAGCAGAGTCTGACATATCGATCACGGACAGGCAGCTCTCCGACCAGAGCCTGGAGAGCATAGAAGAATTAACCGACGCCGAGATATTGCTACAGGAGACTATTAACGCGATAAAGGCTAAAATATCGGACTCTGAG
The DNA here is from genome assembly GCF_026283585.1 of Hylaeus volcanicus. NCBI lineage: Eukaryota > Metazoa > Arthropoda > Insecta > Hymenoptera > Colletidae > Hylaeus > Hylaeus volcanicus. Next base: position 530,128 of record NC_071980.1, on the reverse strand, counting down.
TTGGAGAGCGAGGTCGAGTACAGCGATATCGAGAATCAGGAAGACTCAGACTCCATGGAAAGTTGCGTGGAAGAATTGATCCCATTGGAAAGAGAGGGCTCGTCGTTGGAGGAACAAGAGTTAAACGAGGAAACGATCGAAACCTCCGAGGACGACGAGACTTTGAAAGCCGACGACGTAGGCTCGAGAGTGTCCACAAATATCAAAGACCCTCTCCAAAGACCTCCGGTTACAAGTAACCAAACAACGAAGAAAATAAACGATAACGTTAAAAAGATGGCTAGGAATGCCAAGTACTTGAAGCAACAGGGAGATACGACAGACTCGAGCGACACGATCAGAGGAAAGTGTTCGAGGTCGAAGAAAAAGCTACTGATCGGCTCTGTTAAGATCGAGCAAAGTAAACTGGGCCCGAAAAATGGGAGGAAAATATTAAAACGTGGGCCTGAGAAAGGAACGAAAGCGAGTCGTAGAGCTAGCACGGGTAGTGATAGGGGGTTGGAACAGGGAGAAACGTCGAAGAAACGGTTCTCCTTGGTGGCCAGTTGTATCCGTCGGTTCGAGGGCGAAGAAAAGACGGAACGGGAATACGTGGAAAGTAGAAGCGACTACGTCACGACGGCTGGGTCTCCCAAAACGGACAGGGAGGTCAGTAAACGTCAGTTGTCAGAAACTGCTCGTCGATCCTCGACAGGCCAATGTCTACAAACAGCTCGAAATATTAAGCGAACGAAACGAGAGAAACGGTATCGGGATATCCTCGACGGGGTGTCCGGTGCGCAGGATTTCCACGTGCAGTGATTTTCCGCGGCAGTTTTCCTGTATAGGGAAGAATTTGAATCGTCATCGCTAATCATTGCGCCAATAAAATACTCTGAATTACGTGTAAATCCAGATGACACGTGATTAGATCAGTGGCCCTGGTGGCATTAACTTTCGCACGTGGAAACTCTGCATCGGTCTTAACCTTGTTTCGATTGTACTTTTCCATTTGATTCGCGTTCATCCTGTTCTCGAGGTAAGTACTTTCTCTTTGTTTCTTGTATCGTGACTAATTTTCATGTTTCATACGTGATCGTGTTGCTTGTTTATTCACGCGAGAACGTTCATCGTCGCTCATTAACGCATTAACGTTCCTTAATCACTCTTCTGGCACGCACGTAACGAATAATGATTAATATCGCGGTATCGTTCGGTCATCGAGAAATTTCAAGAGCTCGTTTCTAGACGTTGGTGGAGTAGTCTCTCTGTCGTTCTTTTGCATGGTCACTTTCCTCTCGCATAGCTCATCGCACAGATATCCGTCCAAAAATACGCACTCATCTTCGTAGATTCGACATCGTTCGTTGCGCACGGATACTTTTCTATTAAAAGTATCGTACGTATACTGTAATGCACTGATTTAATGCTAGGTTGGATGATAAGAACACGGAAATTTTGACGAGTACTTTGTTGCTTTCGCAGAGAATCGCTCGTCGTCTGTTGGCCGAAGGCAAGGCTTCGAACTACGATCAGGCGGAAGTCGCTGCTAGCTTGTTGGCCTTGAAATTTGGGGATGTCGAGGCTCTGCACGCGGCCAAAGAATGTTCCAGCGTGGAATCGGCGCTAGCTTTCCTACAGCAAGAGTGCGAGCTCTGCACGGGTCGTTTCGCCATGAGCCAGGTGAACAAAACTCTTAGATAATTCCTCTAATTTCTCTATTGCATAATTAATACGCCAACTGAGCCTACCGAGCTACGATATCTCCTGGAATATCTTCTCAAAGAATTTACGACATTCCCAGAAAGCCACTCGGTAAATATTGTGAATCTTTTCAAAGATGATCTAAGAATATAACGTTTACTCGCCAGATGATATCCATGTTGAAATGCGTGCATCGTTGCTGCAACGACTGCGCAAAGAATTACTTTACGATCCAGATCAGCGATCGAAACATCATGGACGCGGTCTGTCCGTACTGCAAGGAGCCTAATCTAAAGGACGCAACCGAGGACGAGATCCTGGAGTACTTTAGCAATCTGGACATCCAGCTAAAGACCCTCCTGGACCCGCCTATCCACGAGCTTTTCCAGAGAAAGTTGCGAGACAGAACGCTGATGCAGGATCCGAATTTTAAGTGGTGCATTCAGGTGTTCCGTTTGCACGTGATATTCGATTCGATATTCGATAGGCTTTCGTTGGGTAATCGGTGTATAATGTAGCTGGTGAATTTCAGTGTTCGAGCGGATTTTACGCGGATCCGGATCACAAGCGACTGATTTGTCCCGATTGCCGGTCGGTTACGTGCGCCTTCTGTCGAAGACCGGTACGTGCAAACGTTGACGGGTTCGCTAATCGCTTCGCTCGAAAATTAAGCGAACATTATGCAATCGCACGCAAAGCATCCTCTCAAGCGGTGCTGTTTCACTTTCAGTGGGAGAAACAGCACGAAGGAATTACGTGTGAGCAATTTGCCGCTTGGAAAGACGAGAACGACCCGGATAATCAGGCCGCAGGCTTAGCCAAGCACCTGGCGGACAACGGCATAGATTGTCCCAAGTGCAAATTTCGGTACTCCTTGTCTAGGGGAGGTGAGAACTCGAATCGACGCTAACTCGATCGAACCTTAACATACGATATTACTCCTACATCGTATCAACGTTTGTAACAACACTGGAATTTCAAAGTTCACGACCCCCTGCCGCAGGTTGTATGCATTTCACGTGCAGTCAGTGCAAGTACGAGTTCTGTTGCGGTTGCGGCAAGGCCTTCATGATGGGAGCCAAGTGTTCCGTGAGCCCGTACTGCGCGAAACTGGGCCTGCACGCTCATCATCCGCGAAACTGTCTGTTCTATCTACGCGATAAGGAGCCCGCGCAGTTGCAACAGTTGCTGAAAGATAATGGAATCGAGTACGACACGGACGGTCCAGCTGGGGAGCGCAAGTGCAAAGTGCAGTTGCAGAAAGAGACTCCCACCGGTGTCGTGGACGCGGTATGCAATTCAGACGTCGTTGAGGGACACGCTGGCTTGTGCAGGTAACTCCTTTCTTACCGTGAAACTCCGTCTGTGACTCTATTAACGAGACAACTGCCTTTTCTCGTTTAACGGTCTCTCCTGCGAGAGTAGAATGCTACCGCGGCCTATGAAATATTGGATCGTTCCTCCATGCTAGAATAATAAGAACCTATACACTCGTCGATGAGGATATTTGCTCTTTCAATTGGGACACCTTTTGCTGACCTCTAGCTCTACGCGACACGAGTCGGGCCCCTATCCATCTCCAAGATTCCCCATCCTATCGCATCACTCTATGTACGTGCCTTTACAAATGGCCTAGTCATTCTTTAACGAGTCCTTCCGACGTTCAAGGATCCATTACATCGAATACCTAGTCCGAAAAATTCGAAAGACTCAACTGGAGCCCCTACCGTTGCTAAACGTGGACGATCTCGAAACATGCGTGAGACGCGCAGGGTCAAAACTACCCCCGAATTGGTACGGACGCGAGCCAGAGCATTACAGGAGAGACTTGGCCGAGGTAAACGAAGAAGCATCGTGCATGGCATGACTAAATTCTGGGTACTTTTCCCCGCAGGCAGCACTACATTGAGTACTTGGCGGGCCTGATACTGAAGGGCAGGTTGGACCCCGTGGCAATCTTTGACTTGAACGATGCCAAGCAAGAGCTGCGCCGTCGGGGAAAAGTTCCCCCTGCGAAGGACCAGGAAATGTCCGAGCGGGATTATCTCGAGGCGTGCATTCAGGTGACTAACAACTCCTCTCCTGCACTCCTGCCCCGACACACTGACCCAATTAACAAACACGAAATGCATGAAAGCGGACCTTCACGCATGACTTTCGCAGCCGAAATACCGGCGTGGCAACGACGTCCAACGTTCGACGTTTTCAAAAAACCAAAGTATCGAGGGAAGAAATAATTGTTAAGCGATTAAACGAACCGTTCGTCTCTCGAGATTACCCAATTAATTCAACTATCTTTAATACTTGCAAAGGTAAAAAACCAAAGAAACAATTACCAAGCTAATGACATATTTAACGTTTGCGATGTCCGTATTAATAGATACAATCGATACGATACGTAATACCTAAATTCTTTACAGGTGGTGCGGAAAGAGATTCCATTGGAGTGATAGCAGAAGAAATTAATTGATATTCGACTTTGTGCGTGAAACACGTGCGCGTGCGCACACGTTGCATGTGTTGTATAGTGTATTTATTTTATTATACGGGCAGCGATGTAGAGAAGAATTTACGATTAAAGTAAACGAAGATTAAACGTTGTGTAATATTTAATGTAAAGAACGAAGTGAATTTCGTGGGTAGAAGTTGAGTGTTAAAGGAATCATAATAAAAGAATGTCGATTTTTTTCTAAACGATACATGTCGAATATTTTTGATGGAACGAGTAGAAACTTATACAACTGATTTTCAGCAAAGTTCTGTTAGAAAACTATGTAGACTTCTTCTTTTCGACGGTGTGGCACCATGATTCACGACATCTTTTAATCTATTTATATTTAATTTTTTTATTTTTTGAATTGGTGTAATAAAGTTTGTAGTGCTTTTTACTTTTTTTGTGCTGGTTTCTTTCGATCCCTCCACGATATTTTCTATACTTAAGTTTGAAATTCCAGAAATATTTAAACCTGCGGTTTTATCCCTAGATTTTTTCTTTTTTCGCCGCTGCGAGGTTTGTATACTCTCAGCAGTAGCTTTCTGTCCTTTTTTCCGCTGCGGTTTGTTAAATGGTACCTTCGTACTTTTCAAACATACCGAACACTTAAATACTAACTTATTCGTATTATTTTTTAAACACTTTGTCGCTAAGCTTCTACGAACTTTGGGTATTCTTTTGTCCATGTCGTTCATAGAGAGTAAAACCTTTCCGATGGATTTAGAAAGTGGTTTGCCATGCGATATTCGAATATTATAATCCGCAGTATTCCAAAGTGTTCCACAATATTGGCACATTGCCGCGGGTCCAAACGTTCTAGATGGTAGTTGCATTCCTTTGCTCAGTCTTCTACATTTTTGTCTGAGATTTAAAAACATTAAACATTTAATGTCTTAAATATATCTTAAATGTTACATCTAAATTTAAATAATCATACAAAGCTTACATGTAAAATGTCTGTAAATTCATACGTTCGGGACAACTCAATTTTGTAACAAATTGGTTCACATTCCATAAATGCGTTATTTTTTCCATATTAGAGGCTTAAGTGTGTGTAAAATAAAAATATTTCAAAAGGTACTGTAAATCCGCTTAACTCGTCGCAGAATATTTATGCGCAACGAAACTCGTTTACATATAATATCTGTAACAATTAAATTAGACATAATTTTTTATGAAATTAGTAACGAATAGATTTTATAGTATGAATATCGTTATTATAGGGTCTAGTGTACGTTGTCGTGTTCTATTGTGAAAAATTTGTGTTACCGAGGATTAACGATGGATACAAACAAACACAATAAACGACCTTTACATCTTATATTAGAAGAAAACAAACGTAATACCAGTAGCTCTTCGAATGACTTATCGTTTCATAATACATAATCAAATCTATGACACACCGTGTAACAGTAAACTTTTTAAAAAATTGTGTACGCATCGAGAATCCTACTCTTGAGCGGAAGCTATCAAATCTTGCTAAAGTGTGTCAGTACAGCGTAACGACGGATGATTAAGTAGTAGTATGTCTTGTAAACAGATTACGCAAACCGTCGTAAAAATAACCGATTTTTACGATATCATTACTAATTAAAAGCGGTCATTGTTGTGTTTGGTTGTGTTGTTAGAAACGAAAAAAGAAGAAAGATTAACCTCAAAACATAAAGACACAGAGAGGTCACTATTATATTGAATAACAGGACTGCCAACGTGCGAAAAGATCCAAGTGCCTGTAGAATTCCCAGGGATGCCAAAAGCGCGGAGATTCTCCGCGTTTGGCCGAAAAGATGAACGGTTCAAAGTACACTACTTTTTTTTTTAAAAAGAAAACATATCATTTGAATGAATGCTATCTTTAAAATATGCAACTTAAGATGTTGATAGATATTTAGAGAAAAATACGAATTTATTAGCTTTTGATACGAGAAAGTTCGCTATTTTATCCTATGTCAATACATTTTTTAATGTGGACCACTGTGCGTTGTGTCCGGTATGTATCTCATTTTTTTGTCTTTCATAACTCTATTTTGTGTGGGGCGACTAAGGCCGCCAGTTTCACGAATGTATTAGATACTTTACTGGCCGACTGCGTGGCCTCCAAACACTGCGCATGCGCATAACCATCTTAAGAAACGTGCAGAGAAAAATGGTGCACAATTGTGGCATCCCTGAGAATTCCTAAACTGATCCATTAGAGATCCGCCGATGTATTAACTCGGTGCGTATCTGCTTTCAAAGAACGGTTTCTGTTCTATATACGAATAAAACCGTGTAGGGTGTCGGAAAAATTCGTATTTTGTCATCCTTGTCATCCACGGACCGGGAGTACTGTCAAACAACACTTTAAATAAATTGCTGTCATGGGAGACGGCAAGAAGGGCGAGCGACAGCCGTTGTTAGAAAACGAAAGTGTCACTTACAGTTTACAAGGCAGCGATGCCACAGGTAAAATAATATTCGATCTTGTTCGCGAAAGGATTAACGAATTGTTTAATCGGATCGTTCGTTTCACGTATAACACCTTGCCTTCAGATGAGACACAAACGGCTTTTAGCACAATATCTACAATTGGACCTGATGAGCTACCTCCTTCCTATCAGTCGCTCCAACCAGGTTTGGTTACTTGTATGGATTGTCAGATTATGATAGACACATCTGATAAAAAAGATCAACGTGTTGTTAAATGCTGTGTATGCGACGAAACTATGGTACGTTTGTAAATGAATTTATCTCGCTGTAAATGTATGCACAGAGACCAAAAGTATCCTTACTTTTACAGCCCATACAAAATGCACCGCCTGGAAAAATATATAACACCTTGCCTTCGGATGAAACACAAACGGCTTCTAGCACGGTATCTACAATTGGACCTGACGAGCTACCTCCTCCCTTTCAGACGTTCCAACCAGGAAGTTTGCCTATGGTTACTTGTAGAGTTTGTCAGGCTATGATAGACATATCTGGTAAAAGAGATCAACATGTTGTTAAATGTTGTCAATGCAACGAAGCTACGGTACATTTGTAAATTAATTTATGTCGCTGTAAAAATCTGTACAGAGACCAAAAGTATCCATTACTTTTACAGCCCATACGAAATGCACCACCTGGAAAAAAATATGTCCGTTGCCCGTGTAATTGTTTACTAATATGTAAGAGCTCTTCGCAACGTATCGCTTGCCCAAGGCCAAATTGTAAACGCATTATTAATCTTGCTCCAAGTCCGATTACACCACCTGTTCTTTCCATGCCTGGAATGTGTAGGGTAGGCTGCGCTCACTGTCACGACACATTCTTGGTAAGCGTGAACGAAAAGTATGTTTGTTATGTACAATTAAATTATAACAAATACCATCTTCTTCAGTTTAACACATTGAATAATGCTTTGGCTCGATGCCCACATTGCCGAAAAATATCTTCCGTTGGTCCAGACTTTGCAAGAGGTAGAGGTATTGCATTCATCGTTGTTGGAATAATAGCCTTAGTAATCGCAATAGGTGTGACTGTAAGTATCTTTAAAACGTATAATATTTACTTACAAATTACTCCCCAACATAATTTTTGTGTATATTCGATATTGAATTTGTTATTATTTTATTTGCAGGTTGGCACGTATACATATGTGAAAAGCAGCGGTGGAATTTATGTAGCATATGTAGGTGAGTATTGTATTCTTAATCTTTAATGCACAAATTTGTCTTATTTTTTTAAACATAATGACATTTTATAACTTATCTGTATAGTAACTTACAAACGTTTTTAACAAGTTTATCATTTCAGGTGCATTTCTATTAGCACTTTTATGCTTTGGGCGCAGCATTTATTATTGTACAATGAAAATTAGTTTAATAGAAGGTCCCATGTAGTCCCCCAAATGACAATCAACAGCTGATATTTAAAACCAATTCCTGTAACATCTATGTCGCATTAATATATTTAGATCAAATGTTTATAGTAATGACAAAAACGTGTAAGTCCTGGTAGGACATAACTGGTAGATGTATGTATTCTTACACATGCATATGCGAGTATGTATTGATAATAACGCTCGTTCAACATTCTCGCATATGTATATCCAGATATACATGCCGGACAAAGAGACGTGTATCCGGTATGTGAAACATTCTCGTGTAAGGTAATCTTTCTAGAACTACTAGATGAAGATGGGGGTGTCCATTTTAAACAAAGGATTGTTCCTCTGCACTTTTATATATAAAAGCACAGGACCAATGCAACAGCCCCATAATACTGTTTTCATATATTAAAATATACTATATATATATATATAGCATATATATATATATATATGCTTTTTACATCTACAATAATAAATATATAAAATGCACATAAGTATAAAAATAAATAAAACATTCTTGCATGAATATTATTCCAATTATGAACTGCTATACATACAGCTGCATAAATTGTGTTGCTAAACCATACTTGCATTGTCTTTTAAAGTATCTTTTACAAATCGGTAATATTTAAACAACATTTTTGGATTTATGTATTATTTGGCGTGCAAGTAAAATTATATAAAAAATACATATATTAAAAAATATTACTTATTTCTTTACTATATTTTACTGCATGGTCCATATTATTGTACTCTTTGACCCCAGGAAGAATTTCTGAAACATACTAAACAGAATTTTATGATTAGTTTTTCAGACGTACGAAATTCTATGTTGTACTGATTTTTACCGAAAAAAAATTTTGAAATATTAATAAGTGTTCATTGCCAATGTAAATTACTCACCGATACCCTAGATATGTGTGTGTGTGTGTGTGATACCTACTAGCGCTGCGTGGATTTATATCCCCAACTAAAAACGTGTTCCACTTCCCCGCATCTGCGTTTGGCCCACCTGGCTTTGTTCATGTCACCATGTCTAAAAATTGTGCACACCTACTATATACGAACTAAAATAGTACAAGCAAAATGCCGCCAAAATCAGAAAAGGTTATACTTTATTATCTTTCCATCAAATGAATAAATATTTAGAAAAATAAAGTAGTTTTTATTTTATCTTTCAGTAATCATTTACTATATTTCATTATTTGTATTAAAATATTAATAAATAAACCAAATATATTTTTGACATAGTAAAGTGTAATTAATACATTCATACATTTCCAGGAAGCAATAGTATTGTTAATAAATATTGGAGTGACATGTCCCAATACCGAAAATAATTCTAGTTTATTGGAAAAGATTAAACACATTTCAAAAAGAATAATAGAAAAGAAGGTACAGAATAAGTATTAATATTGTTCAGATTTAATTATAAGCAAGTATTGTTTCACAGATATTTCTACGGCCAAAGGATGAAATCGCTGTACTACTGATGGGTTCTCCTATTACAAAGAATTGTTTAAATACAGAACATGTAAGAGAACTTACAGATTTTCAGATTCCAAATTGGGACTTAATACAAGAAATTATGAATGTTTGTGGAACAAATTATTGTTCTAATTGGATTGAAGCACTCTATGCTACAACAGAATTCATAAAAAAAAATGTGTATGTTTATAAACTATATTTTAATTTATTCACGAATTCATTGCATACAAACAAATTTCTATTTGTTTTTTTTTTATTTTAGTATCGATAATTCTATGAAAAAAGTGATTTTAATGTCAGATTTTAACGAAGAAGATGACATTATTTCGCAGTTTGAGACAGATTCGATAGCAGATCTACTTCATACGGAAAAAATTGAGTTCCTTTCAATGTATAACAAATGAATTGTATTTATACATTCGTTTATTTCCTTGTATAAAGTATTGTACATAACGTGATTACCTTGCCCTTTTAGAGGAGAGGAAGCATTAGACGACAGACCTGAAAACACTCTTAAAATTAGTGAACTATTTCTAAAAGATATTCATAAGAAGGTAACAATTCACTATTACCGTAACATTTGTATCGATAACATATGTAGTTACAATTATTAATCAATTTTTCATGTTTGATCAGATGAACAGTCAACATATAACATTTTCTAATGCTATATCCGATTTAAGATTTTATCTTGAGATACCACCAAAACCAGCACCATGGAATGCTATTTTAGAATTAGTCGATATTAAGATTCCAATCGTTAGTTATATTAAGGTAAGAAAGAATTCTAAGTTACTCTTCTTTTTTGGATCCAAAGTAACTAGTATTTGATTCGATTATTTTATATATATATTTGAGTTTTTAGTTAAAACAAAAACGAATACCCTCTTAATCGAATGCGTATCATATGGCGTACAATAATATAAAGTAAACATATTGCTTGGCAGGTAACGGATACAAAAAAATTTCCAGCATGGAAAATAGCCAAAGGCGACAAAAAAGTAATATCGGTGAGTGAATACTCGGACAGGCAAAGAACTGTGTATAACAAGGAAGAAATGGTATCAGGGTATAAATACGGAGGCGATTTTATTCCAGTTGAAAGTATATTACGAATTTCTTTCGTTATCGCTAGATTTATATGCAAACTATCAAATATATGAGTACTTTTGTAATTATAGAAACTCTAGAGGAAGCCATGAGTTACAAAAGCGGACCACAAAGCTATAAGATTTATAGTTTTACAAAGAGAAGTAATATTGGTTTGGAACATTGGTATGATTATACTACACGTATTGTTTTACCCCGATTAAAAGTATGTTTTTATAATTTAGTTTCGTTTAAATGCCTTAAGCTTGTAATATATATGACTGTATATTTTAGAATGCAGAAGATCCATTTTTTAGTCTTGTATTAGCAATGCACAAAATGGATGTGGTTGCCATTGTAAGAAAAGTTTATAGAAATGATTGTGCGCCTAAAATGGTAACGTTGTTTCCGTGCATCGATATTCCTGATGAACCATGGGTATTGCTAAATATTTTTTCAACTTTCAATAATTATCTTTTCAAATGTTTGTTACTTCATAAGGTATATTTATATTCGTGCAGTGCTTGGTAGAAATATCTTTAGCATTTGCAGAAGATCGAAGAGTAATGGACACAAGACCCATTAAATCTGTTATGAAACAGTTATCCAATGAACAGAATGAAGCCATAGACAATTTGTTAGACTCCCTAATGTTACCTGAAACGGAGTAAATATATATTTATATGAAATAGTTTCATACGAACATTTTTCAATTTTCAAAAAGTTATTGCAATATCTTTATCGTGTTGTAAAAACTCGCGTTATACGGACGTTTACTATATTTTCATATATCTTCAGAGATAGTTACGCATTAGAAGGGAGTCAATATTTTTTACCGGGAAGTGTATCGGATCCTGCGGTACAGCATAGATGGCACATGTTGTCGCATCGCGCACTTAATCCGGATAAACCATTACTGCCCATGGAAGATTACTTATGCAAAATTTTTGAAGTTCCGTCAGTGAAAGAACAAAGTAGAAGCCATCTTCAAAGAATTGCACAATTGTTTCAATTGGAAAGCATAAATCATAAAGCGGAACAAAAGTAAGGATTCGACGCATAGTATAGTAAAAATTGATACTTTTACAATACACAGGTATTATGTACGCATATATTTATAATGTAGAGTAACAAGTAATATTACTTTATTCAGAGAGGAATCTAAAAAAGAAGACAATGTACAGGATGGTAATAGGATCGAAGAGTTTATTAAAACTGATGATAAGAACGATAATGCAGACTCTTTGAAGGAACCAGTTATGTTTATGGATACATCAGACATCGATTTGGACGAACTGGTGAAACAAATAAAAGAAAAATATGCATACGCATTTGTACAATCTGTATATATAACTTAATCGACGTTTGTATTTCAGGTTGCCAATATATAATTTATGGTATTTACATAAAATGTTAACTGAATAGCTTGCAAATTCTATTAAAATACATTTGAAATGTAATATATATTTTAGCGTACAAATAAATAATTAATATATTTTTGTATGAAAATATCTTCTTACAAGTTAATATTGATATAATGTTATATAATTTTTGAAACTATCACAGTTTCCCTTGTGGGTTCCCAGTATTTTCGCTCAAATGAATAGCCATCTAGCGGTAATGATTTATCCGAATTGGATAAACCACCGATGGCGTCACTAGAAATGGCACTACTATATACAGGGTGTCCCAAAAGTCGGGGAGGAGCCGGAAATGGGGGTAGCTGAGACGATTCTGAACAACAATTTCCTTTGCAAAAATGTCGGATGGGGCTTCGTTAAGGAGATATTAAGCGAAAACCCCGACCAATCAGAGCGCGCGTAGACCGTTGGAGCGGCCGCGGTAGCGAAGGCTACGCGCTGGCGGCCGCGCTTGTACGCGAACAAGTGACTCGACGTGCATCGAAGGACATTGACGCTGCCGCCTAGCGCCGTAGCCTTCGCTACCGCGACCGCTCGAACGGTCTACGCGCGCTCTGATTGGTCGGGGTTTTCTCTTAATATCTCCTTAACGAAGCCCTATCCGACATTTTTGCAAAGGAAATTGTTGTTCAGAATCGTCTCAGCTACCCCCCATTTCCGGCTCCTCCCCGACTTTTGGGACACCCTGTAGAGAAACAGTGGGAACTATTTTCACGATGAACTTGGGCGGTTTGCCGAGAGACGGCGCCACATCGATCGGTTATTTATTTACAAAACTTGATATCAGCCAATTATTAGTGTACAAACCAACAATTAGATGTTGAATTATGATAATTATGATTTAAAATTACATTTATATGCAGAGAAAAGTAGAGCATTCAAGTATCGAATATATTTATTTTTGCATTGCCATCTAGCGGCATAATGTTGAAATTATTTCACGACCAACTTGGGCAGTGCGTTGAGAGATGGCGCCACATTTTTCGGTTTTTTTATTTATT